>NC_090934.1:76220721-76520721 GCF_040938575.1 Ambystoma mexicanum
ATAGTTTAGAGCTGGTCCCATGGGACAAACCCACTACATGATGAGTAGGGAAAGTGTTCTCTTCTGCCACGCAGTAGTGAACCGCGCAGAGTACCTGATGAGTGAGAACGGCCAAAGGCCCCCCAAGGCGGTAATGCAGAGTAATACACGTCTATACCTCTCACCCAGCGCAGTGCTGGTTTGTAAATATATATATTTTTTAAATTGCAGAAACAGAGCTCTCCCGCTGGCCATTGGCAGGTCTGATGCGATGAGTCAGTCCTGGATAGTGGGCTCGTGCCATTTTAGAGTGCTTGAAAGTAAAATAGGACTTTGCAGTCCCATTTTGCCAGAACTACAAGTTCAGCAGCAGTTTCAGTTTGGGTTGGGTGGTCGTCTCGGGAAGAGGTCTGAACCCTGTCTCTGTTTGTGACAATGTCAAGTCGTAAACTCCCGTGCGTTTTTCAACCATCTGCGAACGTCACGTGGCTTCCCCTATGCCAAAGCAGCCCTGTTTACCCCCTTTTAATGTATGATCTTGGTTCATGTCTTGCTGTAGGGGCATTTCATTCCCTTACTACTGGCCAACCTATTGGGTTCTCTGCAGCCCCAGTGGCTTTGGCTCAGAGTCGCTGGCACAGCAGTGCCAGGTGACTGACAGGCTCTGTCCCTGATCGCATTGTATGCGTTTTATTACAGATTTTTAACTGTGACTTTTACTATTTGTTTTGTAATTTCACATGCTATGTATTAATTTTTGTATGATTGTATGGTGTTTTCCTTTCTCCGAAACAAAGGTGAACTTGACTCCAATTCCCACAATGCAGCCAGAGGTCAAACTGGGGGATAGCCCCCCTAGTGGAGACTGAAGGTTGTCGGAGGGGAGGGGGATCAGGGGGGTTGGCAGGTAGACTCTTTGAAAAGGGATTAAGATGACTGTTTTTCATAAACAAAATGATTAAGATGACTGCTTTTAATAGAAAATATAAGCAGTAGAAAATTGAGTTATATTTTAAAGAGCCTGGGGGTCCCCTGGACAGCTTTTGAGCCCCCTTGGGGCAACTCCTGGGGCTCTGTGGGGGGAGTAGGGAAGAAACAATATTTTCACTCAAGGGGTCAGGGCTTGGTGCAAGGATGTTTCATCATCACTGGTCTGCACACTTGCAGAGTGCTGTTGGCTAAAAGCATCAACTAACTGAAAGAAGCTCACGTGCCGGGGGCCACGTGGCGGCTCTTCTGTTTGCTCAGTGTGCTGGTTGCGAGGCATGGAAATATTCCCTCCAGCTCAGCACTCAGGACTGTGGTAGCAGAGATTTCAAGTTTCCCCACGTCAGGGGAGAGTCGCTCACTGTGCTTTGTTTCTTGGCTCGCCTGTGTGAGATTATATATGCAGAACTACAAGTACCAGAATGCAAGGAACAAATATGCTTGGGTGAGGTAGTCACAGCTGCCATGGGGCAAGTGAATGTGGATGTCTACACTTTACTCTTGGTTATAATTTTAAGACCTAAAGTGAAGCTACAAAAGCGCTAAAGTCACCATCTTATAGTCATTGTTTGACAATAGCAGACAGCTTGTTGACATAATGATTATTATTGTTGTTATGGTATTTACTCAGCACAGACCTCGCTTCGAGAAACAACGGAGTGCTTTACAGAGGTGCAAAACAGTACAGATGCATAACGGAGCGCTTTACAGAGGTGTACAACAGTACAGATGCATAACGGAGCGCTTTACAGAGGTGCAAAACAGTACAGATGCATAACGGAGCGCTTTACAGAGGTGTACAACAGTACAGATGCAGAACGGAGCGCTTTACAGAGGTGTACAACAGTACAGATGCATAACGGAGCACTTTACAGAGGTGTACAACAGTACAGATGCATAACGGAGCACTTTACAGATGTTTACAGAGGTGCAAAACAGTACAGATGCATAACGGAGCGCTTTACAGAGGTGTACAACAGTACAGATGCATAACGGAGCGCTTTACAGAGGTGTACAACAGTGCAGATGCAGAACGGAGCCTTTACAGAGGTGTACAACAGTACAGATGCATAATGGAGCGCTTTACAGAGATGCAAAACAGTACAGATGCAAAACGGAGCGCTTTACAGAGGTATACAACAGCACAGATGCATAACGGAGCACTTTACAGAGGTGTACAACAGTACAGATGCATAACGGAGCGCTTTACAGAGGTAAACAACAGTACAGATGCATAACGGAGCGCTTTACAGAGGTGTACAACAGTACAGATGCATAACGGAACGCTTTACAGAGGTATACAACAGTACAGATGCATAACAGAGCACTTTCCAGAGTTATACAACAGTACAGATGCATAACAGAGCGCACTTTACAAAGTTGTACAACAGTACAGATGCATAACGGAGCGCTTTACAGAGGTATACAACAGTACAGATGCATAACGGAGCGCTTTACAGAGGTATGCAACAGAACAGGTATACAGTGGGGGAAGCATACAGAGGGGCACAGAGGAGGGGTACAGCTGTACTGGAAGGCGGGGAGGAGAGGGGCGGGTGGCATCTACCGAGTTCGGGGGAGCAGACGCAATGTGATGTCTAGGTGTTGAGGAGGAGAGACTCCTTGAAGTGGTAGGTCTTGATTTCTTTTCTGAATTGTAGGACCATGGGGGAGAGTTTGATGCCAACGGGGAGGAGGTTCCATAGTCTTGGGGCGTAGGCAAAGAAGGATTGTTTTCTGGTCCTTTCCAATGTTGCAGCAGCGGATTTGAAGTCTGCGTGTGTCCCGGCTTCTGGTTGTGCGGTGTCCGCCGGAGAGGCTGATTTTTTCCACCCGACAGCTGGGTGACTTGAGGGCGACTGCCTTATAGATGATGCAGCAAGACTTGAAGGTGATTCTTGCATGCAGTGGCAGCCAGTGAAGGTCGAGGAGGGCCGGGGTGAAATGATAGTGCCTGCGTAGACCTTTGATGAGGCGTGCTTGTAGTACACTTCTCAGGGGCACAAGCAAGGGGTGAGAATAGCATCCATCTAAAGAGCCATAAAAAAGCAAACAGGTTATTTGCATGTCAAACAAGTGGACACGTTGGACACTGACTAGCTTTGGTTTGCGTTGTGTTGCAAGCGTGCACTGGGGCTGTGCTGCGGCTTAGGTCTCGCAGCATCATCCTTCCATGTCAACACTTACATAGTGAATGTATATTACTCTAGTTTATCGCCCTTTACTTGTCCTGACCCTGGTAAATAGAAAAGTGCTTAATCCACACACCACAAGATGGACTACTATCAGACACCAGCCCAAAACTAGGGATGAATGCATATAGCACTAACAAGCCGCCCCAATGGTAATTGTGCACTATACAAACGGGGTCGGCCAATGGGCATAAAATTGTCTCAGCCACCAATGAAAATGTGGCCTACAGCCTAAATTGGCAATTCATTCCTTGTATGACAGGCTGTTTGAGTTGTACCCAAGATGGAGTATTTTGGTACAATGTGTTGCACTGCTCAGTCAAAGTTGCCTAATCACTGAACGCTACTAGCTGCTCAGTCAATGTTGCCTAATCACGGAACGCTACTAGCTGCTCATTCAATGTTGTCTAATCACAGAACGCTAATAGCTGCTCAGTCAATGTTGCCTAATCACGGAACGCTACTAGCTGCTCAGTCAATGTTGCCTAATCACGGAACGCTAATAGCTGCTCTGTCAAGGTTGCCTAATCACAGAACGCTACTAGCTGCTCAGTCAAAGTTGCCTAATCACCAAACGCTACTAGCAGCTCAGTCAAAGTTGCCTAATCACGGAACGGAACGCTACTAGCTGCTCAGTCAAAGTTGCCTAATCACTGAACGCTAATAGCTGCTCAGTCAAGGTTGCCTAATCACTGAACGCTACTAGCTGCTCAGTCAAAGTTGCCTAATCACGGAATGCTACTAGATGCTCAGTCAAAGTTGCCTAATCACGGACCGCTACTAGCTGCTCAGTCAAAGTTGCCTAATCACGGAATGCTACTAGCTGCTCAGTCAAAGTTGCCTAATCACGGAGCGCTACTAGCTGCTCAGTCAAAGTTGCCTATTCACCGAACGCTACTAGCTGCTCAGTCAAAGTTGCCTAATCACGGAACGCTACTAGCTGCTCAGTCATAGTTGCCTAATCACGGAACGCTAATAGCTGCTCAGTCAAAGTTGCCTAATCACGGAACGCTACTAGCTGCTCAGTCAAAGTTGCCTAATCACGGAACGCTACTAGCTGCCCAGTCAAAGTTGCCTAATCACGGAACGCTACTAGCTGCTCAGTCAAAGTTGCCTAATCACTGAACGCTACTAGCTGCTCAGTCAAAGTTGCCTAATCACTGAACACTATTAGCTGCTCAGTCAAAGTTGTCTAATCACGGAACGGATAACATAACATACTATAGATTGTCATAATTAACACTGATGGGCATCGTACCCTCCCCACAGCAGAAGCCCTATCCATAGGGACCACTGCTTGCAAGCCACTACCAAAAACAAGGCTGGCACCATACTCCAGCTGACCAATAGTGGGCACTTCTGTTTGCTTTTCTGAGCAGCAAATTTCATGCTGATTTGTGTTCCAGTTTCCAGTTGGACATTATGTACTACAAGATATGCAATTATAATTATTTTTGCACCACGTGTTACGTGTGACCTTTGATGACCGTGTTTGCCACTGAATAAACACCCACGTGAGAATTAGGTCATTGTATAACTTATAATGCTACCAGGGAAGTGCTCATTAGGAAGGCATAGTGATCCAGGCCAACCAGGGGTGCCAGTCTAGCACAGGTGGCTTCTAGACATGTCTGGGGCGGATCAAGCAGCACATGCCTGGCCCCACTAGTCTGAATGTAATCCAGGCCAAACCTGTGTGCCAGTCTAGCACAGATGGCTTCTGGCCTCAGTAGTCTGAATGTGATCCAGGCCAAGCAGGTGTGTCAGACTAGCACAGGTGGCTTCTAGACAGGTCTGGGCAGGATCAAGCAGTACATGCATGGCCCCACTAGTCTGAATGTGATCCAGGCCAAACCTGTGTGCCAGTCTAGCACAGGTGGCTTCTGGCCCCAGTAGTCTGAATGTGATCCAGGCCAAACCTGTGTGCCAGTCTAGCATAGGTGGCTTCTAGACGGGTCTGGGACGGATCAAGCAGCACATGCCTGGCCCCACTAGTCTGAATGTAATCCAGGCCAAACCTGTGTGCCAGTCTAGCACAGGTGGCTTCTGGCCCCAGTAGTCTGAATGTGATCCAGGCCAAGCAGGTGTGTCAGACTAGCACAGGTGACTTCTAGACAGGTCTGGGGTGGATCAAGCAGCACATGCCTGGCCCCAATAATCTGAATGGCCAAATTTAAGAGCTGGTGTTGGGAATCAACTTGTTAACATTAATGCCAGGGGCACCCAATCCCAGTCCTAGCCCAATAATTCCATGAAACATGGCACTGTCACTCAATCCCAGACCAGTGGTTCAATGGACCATGAGACTGCCATCCAATCCCAACCCTAGAACAGTGATGCGATAGAGCAAGGCATTTCCACCCAATCCTGTTCTTAGCCCAGTGATGCCATGGACCAGAACACCACCCAATCCCAATCCTAGACCAGTGATGCCATGGCATTGCCCCCCAATCCCACTCTTAGGGCATTAATAGACCATGACATCACCCAATCCTGATCCTAGCCCAGAGATTCCATGGACCAGGACACTGCCTCCCAATCCTGATCCTCGCCCAGTGATGCAATCACAGTGTTTCCTGGCCAGCCAAACCAGGAGAAACCAGCCTGCCCCAACTAAAACTGGGAACCTTCAAATGTTACATGTTTTCTTCCACCAATGAGAACTCTGGATTTAGACATGTTAAGATTTTGATATGCGAGAAGACGGAGCGAGGCTGGAGCTGGATGGTATGACAGCACTCAGGGTAGGAGCCCACCGCCCCGCACCCACACACCCACCCCTGGCCCTGCAGAAAACAAGCCACCGGTAGTGGATAGGCACGTGAATGGGAGAGGTACTGCAGGCTAGCACGATGGCTCAATGGGCTGGGTGCCTGCCAAAGAGATCCAAGTATACCACAAGCTGTGTGTCGAAACCCCGTCGTGGCTTACTCTGCCTTTCATCTTTCTGAAGGGGGTAAAAGCAGTTTTCTCCAAATTGGTACAGCACTGCTCCTCGTAGACCGACAATTAACTTGTTGATGTGTGCCCCGAAAATGGTCATTGCTAGTATTACATTATAATGGGCCTTATTACAAGTTTTGTGGTATTCCAGTGGTAAATCTGCCAAAATACGTCAAATGGAATTACCATTACCACCACTTGGTTTGACAGAATTACTGCTGGATTACAAGTGGTGGTACGGCTGTGTTATTCCCCATTTATGGAGTCCATAGGACTCTATGAGGATTCCAGGGGAATTACCACCAGCAATAATTAGCCGTCTTTTGGCTGTAAAGTGACAGAATTACAAACAGCATTTTGCTGGAGCTTTCTCCTCCACCGCAACACCAACGTTGTAGTACAGTGGTGTGGTAAGGCCTCAGTAATGCTCACTGCATTGCCACAGTTTTTCCCCACACCACTCTACTGGCAATGAGGCCCAAACTCTTTCTTCCTGGCAGCTCCACAGGGTAGGACGTCCTTTCATTGCGGGATGTTTTTTTGCAGGTTTTTTTGCCCCAAATTATTTTTTGGAGTAAATTATATGTATGGGGTGTGGGTGTTTGAGAATAAATACAAATTAAAGAAAATGGGGCGTAGGGGAAACCCCCCAAAAATAATTAAAGAAAATGTGATGGGGTTTTTCGTAAAAAAAATTACAAGGAAAAAAACCTGCGGAAAAAACATCCTGCGATGAAATGACACGGAACCCTCCACAGTAAAGAAATGCAGACACTGTGGTGACTAAACATTGTGACCCCCTTACACCCGCACCCCAATACCTCTGGACGGCCTCTGCGGGGGGAGGCCACTATCTATTAATACTTTCAGGGTTCTGCCAGTGAGGGGTGGGTGAACGGCCTTGAATCCGCCTGAAGCTTTTCTAGGCGATGACGCATTGGCAGCAGCAGAGGCGTTGCTAGCGGGACAGAGGGGGCTATAGCCCCGGGACTTTTGGTTGTAGCCACGGATAGAAACTCCGGCGTTACAACCAAAATGCTAGCTAGCTCCGAGTCCCGACAATCCCGACATTATCTTAGCCCAGGATCTTTTACAAACCTAGCAACACCCCTGATTGGTGGAACAAACCATTTGGCCCAGAACGCCAAAATGATGCAAAAGATTTGCACCCCGATTAAAGAGTTGCGAGCACCTGTTTTCACTTAATTAATGTACATTTTTATTGTTATTTCTTTCGTTCTTTTAAATTGTGTACAAGGTTGCAATTAGTGAACCATGTCTACACTAAGTAAAAGTAAATGAAAAAAATAAAAAAATAAAAAAAATCTTTAGCTCTAATATTTAGCCTTTATTTTGAATGTAAACCTTCCAGCATCCATCAAGTCAATGCTTGCATGTGGATATGACTGGCTTGAACAGATGTAAACACAAACGAGGGGTAAACGACAATTGTAAAGCTCGATTCGAATCCCTCACCAGTCTGATGTAAAGGTGCTCGACTGATTGAAACTGTTACATATTCAAAACTAAGTGCACTTGATATTTTCATATGAAAAATAAAAATAAAAGCAGTACTATATGAAGAGAAACCGATTATTACCTAAACATGAAAAACCGCCAATATGATTACTAATTCATGAACCTAAGGGCCGATCACAAACATGTGTTAACATGGGTAAGTAAATCCAGTATCTAAACAAGTATACCTTGGCGCTGGGGCGCTACACGCCAAAGAAAAGAGTGCCAGGTGACATTCAAATATCAAGCCACAAACCTCCTCACATGTGACAGTGCATGTGTTTAAAGTGTTGCACCTTAATTAAGGCTTCCTGTTGCCTCTTGTTACTATGGTGTTATTAACCCATTCCCCGGGCTACACTGAGGAGTAACGGACCAGCAGCCCGAGTTTGCGAGGCGGTTAACGAGTGCCCCGGGACGTTAGCCCCTCCCGGTGTAGCCCGTGGAATGGCCGTTACTAATGCCATTAGCACCCCAAATTACCAAAGCAGTAGCCCGGTGCTAAAAAAAAAAAAAGTATTTTCATTCATTGAACGGGACGCCGTACTTTGCCAAGCTGGCCATCATGGTGGTAGATGGCGGTGCTCCATATGGAGCCCCTCTTCCATGACCATGGCAGCTGGAAAAATGAGAAGTAGTGAAGCTGCTGCAGTGGCGGCGGGTGGTGCGCTCACATTCAGGTGGATGGGGATGGGCTTTGGGATTACTGAAAAAAAAGGGTGTGCGTCTAGAGGATGGCAGAGCAGGGTGGGTGGGGGGGGCGTCCTGTGGTTTCCGTAGAACGCGGGCTGAGATCAGAGGTTTCAGCCAGTGATTCGTGGAACCTGATTGGTTGTGGCCGCCCCCTGCCCCCTCACTGCCCTGGGTGCTAATGATCTTTACACATCCATACAGACAGGAATCAATCTGTTTTTGACTTGTATTGATTTATGAACACGGGAGGATAGCTCAGGGGCAATGCGCTCGCCTTGGAAGCAAGACGACGCAGAGCAGCACAGGTTCGATCCCCGGGTCCACGCCGAGAAACCTCGGGGTATTGAGCACGTCATAAATAACCACTTACAACCATCATAACAAATCGAAAAAGCGTTGTCCCTGTGTGAAACCCCTTGCGGTCACACTTGCCTTGCAGGACAGTCATTCTCCAAACTGGCGGATTGTGACGTGTAGAGCAAGTAAGTGACACCCACTTCTGCCATGGAGTGCCCCAGGTGAATCTGCACTAGCCATCTTTTTAAAAGGCAAGAATGCACTAAATCTGGAAAATTATCCGTAGCAAACTGAAAAAAATACAATAAATGTGGTTAATACAGAACACAAATGCCTAATATGAATAAATACAGATTGAATCAGTGCAGAAATAAATATTTAAAAAAAACAGGAGCCATAAGCTTAATATGTGAATGTCCTGTCGCATAAGCTTAATATGTGAATGTCCTGTCGTTCCCTAAAGAAGCGCACAGGTGCAAAACCTTTGTAGGCATTATGGAAAGGTGTTAATAATTGGCCAGCTCATGTAGACAAATTAAATACTTGTTTCAAGGGACACTAACTCTCCTTTGCTTGATTTCAATTATGTTCAAATGAAACCAAATGGGCGAGCAAACGCTACTTTACAGAACGTTTCGCAGACTGCCTGTCACATGTAGAATAGGCAATCAGCTGACTCCCCTGCACCAAGTGTTCTGGCGTCCTTTAAAGAGACATTTAAACCCATCTTGCAGTTTATGGCACCTCTAAAGTGAACACGTGCAGGTGTTGTGAGGTCTCTGGGCTCCTCTGGACTTACACCTGCACAGAAAACATGTCCTTGGGCGAAAAAAGGCAGTGTGTGGAATGCACACAGGCTTCCTGCTCTCTGGGACAGTGGCACATTCCTGCTGGCAATTGGTATGTTTCTAGGGATTTCTTGAATAACAAACTGCAAACACCTGGGTGCTTTGAACCTGGAGATGGCCTGGGCTAGCATTGAAATGCCTGACTCGAAGACGGAAAGTGCGAGAGTGGGCGGAGCCCACAATGATTGCTTAGGGGAATTCAGACCGAACGTACACACCCTTAGCACTTAAGGGGATCTTCTGAAAACTCTTGCTGTTCTGTCAGATATTATACTAGCAAGGCTGAAAGTTAAGATGCAGATCCCAGGTCTTCCGGTCGATTAGAGCAATGCTTTGTGGGAGAGGTAGTTCTTTACCTCTAGCATCACTGTCTCAGGAATGTTAAAAAGTGCAGATGTCTGTGCAAAGATGTCCAGTAGAGCAGCACTGTGCATTGTGGGAGATGCAGTGCTGAAACGCACATATTCCTTTTGCAGGTCTTCCAGTAGATTAGTACAGTGCATTGTGGGGGATAGAGTGATGAAACAAATACATTTTGGGTTCTGGACTTGCACTAGACCAGCATGGTGCATTATGGGAGATGTAGTGTTTTGAACTTGAGCACAAGTAGCCATATTATTGGAAGAACATAGTTAGGCTTTCTGTGCGTAAAGTATAAAACACGTCTACGCTCTAACTCAGACACTGGTCCTAACACACACACCTACCGATCCCAGAATTCACCCTGCCTCATTCTGTAGACATATTCCCCATCACTACATTTCCCATAATTCACCTGGGGCAGAAGAGATGATGGTAAACCAAAAATGAAATAATTAATTCTTCCACTCTGCCAGTCCTAACAATAGGCCCACCCAGACTCTCATTGGCTGAGAGCTGTGGGCTGGTTTTAGGCACATGAATGGGATTGGCATAGAGGAAGAACTCCTTCATGGGAGGAACAAAGTTATGGCAGAAAAAGTCACGAGTCCACAGCGCTTATACAGTGATTAAGAAAATAAACATCAAGGCTGCGGGTATCTGGGCGGTGTGGGTGTTCTGCCAATACACATCCACAGGAATAGTTGAAGAAAACAAAGATGTTCCCAGTCTCACTGCGCTAAGAAATTATAATTAGTTGTTTGTGCAAAGAGAAGCCTTTATTGTTTGTGTGAAGAGAAGCCTGACACGTGTTTCAAGCTGTGTACAGCTTTTCATCAGAGGCTTAAATTGCATAGTACATCATTTCCATACAAATTGGGTAAAGTTAAAAATAAAACATACACATGATTGTTTTGTGCAAAGAATTGTTACATAAAGAACATAGGCACAAGTTGTGAGCAAGCAGTCCAGGGTGTGATGCAACCACAAAAATTAAAACACATGTACATCACATGTAGGAAAAGTAAAAAAGTAGAAATTAAGTTACCACAAAATAACCAATTTCATTCGTAGTAGTCCGTTGACAGACAGACAAAAAGAGAAAAAGAAACATAATTTTAGAAACAAAAGTTGGCCACAGCAGCGCAATCACGTTCCACTTAGTAAGCTAAGTCTTAAATCAAAGACTGTAATGTATTCCAAAAATAAGTACCTTAGGTTGCGGCCATAAGAACTCCACATTTAAAGTAGGACAATGCCAGATACAGTTCTGTAGGCAGATAGATTAAGTAATTACTGGAAAGCCAATTGCAGAAAAATATTACATCAGTTACCAAAACAAACCATAATGCTGTCAATAAAATCAATAAAAACATACCTCAAAATGCCTCGCAGTTGCGGAAAGCTAATTTAGCCGAAGAAACCAGAAAGAGAAAATAAATCTCAAATTAGTATTCAAAAAACCACCAAAGTACCCATTAGATTAACTCCAATTAACTCGTGATTCAAAAGGACAGTGGACAATTCCTAACTGGTTAACCAAAAAAGCCAATTAAAAGTTAAAAACTACAAAATGGGGAGAGCAAAATAAACAGACCTACCTCAATGACTGTGTGTTTCAGTCTACTCGTGTTACCATTGCACAATGCACGAAAGAAAGGTAGGACTAAATATACTGGAATGCAGTATAGCACAATGCATGGCCTTCCAAGTAAGACAAACAGAAAGGGGCAAAAAGGATCGCTATGTTGGGTGAACTAAACACACCTTTAGAATAGCCTAACTTAGTGAAACCGGTCCATAAGCCCAAATTAGCCAAAAAATAAAAAGGAGAATTTAGAAAACAATTATTACTCATGTTTTGCTGAGGAAATTAATTTTTTGTTTTAATGTATTTATTTATATATATATATATATATTTTTTTTAAAGACAAAATTAATTTAAAAGTAACAAGCCTCAGCTAGTCATTAATAATTGAAGTGGTATTTAAATAAACCAACAATTCCAATGCACTAAAAAAAGTGTGGGGCCTGAGTGCGCTGCTACTGAACAACATTACAAATAAAGGCACATTGCACAGTAATAATACACGTGGAACAAGAATATAATTACAGGAGGGGATCCCCCCAAGAGGATAATTAAAGGCACTTGTCAACCCCAACAGAGGAAATATGAATTATAAAAATATGGCAAACTCATGATCCGAATTAAGTCCTTCAGAAACAGTGCGATATTTACAAATTAATTTGGCCTCCAATTGTCGTAATTTTAATGTAAGGTTACCACCCCATGGGGGCAATGACACTTTGCACAGCCCCACAAAACGAATGTCATTTTTGCAGTCCATTTGATGAGATTTTTGCCAATGATAGGCAAGGGGGTATTTGGCATCTTGGCTCCCAATGGAAGCCAGATGTTCACGAATTCTAATTTTAAGTGGGCGAATAGTGCTCCCTATATATTTCAGGCCACAGGTGCATATAATGCAATACACTACAAACTTAGAATTACAATTAATGAAAGACTTGATTTCATGATTACCTCGTAGCCCAAAAGAGACTGCGGATGTTTCAAATGTAAAGTTGCACATATTACAAACACCACATTTATGAAAACCAAGGACTCTGGCAGAATTGAGCCAAGTCTTGGGTATAGATAAGGGGCTCATAAATGATGGACTCAATAAATTTTTAAGGGATGTACCTTTGCTGTAAGTCACACTGACATTAGTGTCCAACCAATTTGAGATGTCTTTGTCGAGATGTAACAAGTGCCAATGTTTACTTAAAATAGCATGTATTTTGTGACTATCAGAGTTATATCTTGTGATAAACCTGATATTTTCAGAGTTTAATGATTTAGACCGAGTTTTCGGCACCAATAGATCCGCTCTCTTAACCTGATGTACTGTGGCTGATGCTTGTTCGACACACTTCTTATGGTAACCTCTATTCAAAAACCAGGATTTGATAAGAGCACATTCTTGATCATAATCCACTGATTGGGAGCAATTTCTCTTAGCACGAATGAATTCCCCTTTGGGAATATTGGCAATGACATGTTTTTTATGGCATGATTCTGCATGTAACGTGGCATTCACTGAGGTCGATTTGCGAAAGGTTTTGGTAATTAGGCTGTCAGGGGTTAGTTCTATGGAAAGGTCCAAAAAGTCAATGTGAGATTGACCAAAGGTTGAGGTAAATTGTAATCCCCAATCATTATCATTTAAACAGGATACAAATTCAACAAGAAGATCTTTTGTACCAGTCCACACTAAAATAACATCATCGATGTAACGTTTCCACAAATAAATAAAAGGTGAATACATGGATTTAGAAAACACACATGTTTGCTCGAAACAATGCATAAAAGCATTTGCCAGTGCAGGTGCAAAGCTTGCACCCATGGCTATACCAATCAATTGCTTAAAGTACATCTGATTGAAAACAAAAACATTGTTTTGCAAAGTAAATAATAATAATTCCTTGACCATTTCTAGATGCTCAAAATAAGAAGCAGAAAATTCTCGAAACAAAAAATCAACACTTTGTAATGCTTTGTGGTGAGCTATTGACGTGTACAGAGCTTTGACGTCTAAGGTAACCAACCAACAGTCTTGGTTAAATTTGAGGTGATCCAACATTTCCAAAATGTGCATGGTATCTCTAATAAATGTTGGGGTCCGCAATACCTCTGGTAGTAAATATTCATTAATGTAGATGGATATTGGCTCAAGTACCCCACCGCCTCCACTAACTATCGGTCTCCCCTCAGGTATATCTGAGAAAGCCTTATGGATTTTCGGAAGAAAATATACAGTGGGCATGATGGGCCCCTCAACTGTGAGGAAATTCCTTTCAACATCAGTTAAACAACCTAAATTATGCCATTTCAAAATAAGTGCATTAGCCATTTCATGAATAGAATGTAGAGGATTGTGCGGAATGATTAAGTAACAACCTGCCAAATCTAAGTGATGCATACCCATGGCAATGTAGTCACACCTATTCATTATGACCACATTGCCACCTTTGTCAGCCTCTTTAATAATCAAATCTTCATTACGAGACAAATGATAGATTGCAACTTTTTCAAGTTTATTCAAATTACAATTCACTTTAAATGTGCGTCCAGAAATAGAGTCTTCCAAATGATGAATATCCTTTAACATCGCCTGATAAAATGTATCAATAATATTATCAGGCGGAAGTGTTGGTGAAAATTTAGATTTCCTGGACAGTTCCTTAATACACACATTTTGCTGCACAATATCAAGTTCTTTAAGAACATCTGTAACTCTAGTAGAGGTATTGGATATTGCATCATCCATAGTCAGTCCAGTAAATCTAAATTCCATAATATTATCAGGCGGAAGTGTTGGTGAAAATTTAGATTTCCTGGACAGTTCCTTAATACACACATTTTGCTGTACAATATCAAGTTCTTTAAGAACATCTGTAACGCTAGTAGAGGTATTGGATATTGCATCATCCAAAGTCAGTTCAGTAAATCTAAATTCCATAATATTATCAGGCGGAAGTGTTGGTGAAAATTTAGATTTCCTGGACAGTTCCTTAATACACACATTTTGCTGTACAATATCAAGTTCTTTAAGAACATCTGTAACGCTAGTAGAGGTATTGGATATTGCATCATCCAAAGTCAGTTCAGGAAATCTAAATTTTCACCAACACTTCCGCCTGATAATATTATTGATACATTTTATCAGGCGGTGTTAAAGGATATTCATCATTTGGAAGACTCTATTTCTGGACGCACATTTAAAGTGAATTGTAATTTGAATAAACTTGAAAAAGTTGCAATCTATCATTTGTCTCGTAACGAAGATTTGATTATTAAAGAGGCTGACAAAGGTGGCAATGTGGTCATAATGAATAGGTGTGACTACATTGCCATGGGTATGCATCACTTAGATTTGGCAGGTTGTTACTTAATCATTCCGCACAATCCTCTACATTCTATTCATGAAATGGCTAATGCACTTATTTTGAAATGGCATAAATTAGGTTGTTTAACTGATGTTGAAAGGAATTTCCTCACAGTTGAGGGGCCCATCATGCCCACTGTATATTTTCTTCCGAAATCCATAAGGCTTTCTCAGATATACCTGAGGGGAGACCGATAGTTAGTGGAGGCGATGGGGTACTTGAGCCAATATCCATCTACATTAATGAATATTTACTACCAGAGGTATTGCGGACCCCAACATTTATTAGAGCTACCATGCACATTTTGGAAATGTTGGATCACCTCAAATTTAACCAAGACTGTTGGTTGGTTACCTTAGACGTCAAAGCTCTGTACACGTCAATAGCTCACCACAAAGCATTACAAAGTGTTGATTTTTTGTTTCAAGAATTTTCTGCTTCTTATTTTGAGCATCTAGAAATGGTCAAGGAATTATTATCATTTACTTTGCAAAACAATGTTTTTGCTTTCAATCGGATGTACTTTAAGCAATTGATTGGTATAGCCATGGGTGCAAGCTTTGCACCTGCACTGGCAAATGCTTTTATGCATTGTTTTGAGTAAACATGTGTGTTTTCTAAATCCATGTATTCACCTTTTATTTATTTGTGGAAACGTTACATCGATGATGTTATTTTAGTGTGGACTGGTACAAAAGATCTTCTTGTTGAATTTGTATCCTGTTTAAGTGATAATGATTGGGATTACAATTTACCTCAACCTTTAGTCAATCTCACATTGACTTTTTGGACTTTTCCATAGAACTAACCCCTGACGGCCTAATTACCAAAACCTTTCGCAAATCGACCTCAGTGAATGCCACGTTACATGCAGAATCATGCCATAAAAAACATGTCATTGCCAATATTCCCAAAGGGGAATTCATTCGTGCTAAGAGAAATTGCTCCCAATCAGTGGATTATGATCAAGAATGTGCTCTTATCAATTCCCGGTTTTTGAATAGAGGTTACCATAAGAAGTGTGTCGAACAAGCATCAGCCACAGTACGTCAGGTTAAGAGAGCGGATCTATTGGTGCCGAAAACTCGGTCTAATTCATTAAACTCTGAAAATATCAGGTTTATCACAAGATATAACTCTGATAGTCACAAAATACATGCTATTGTAAGTAAACATTGGCACTTGTTACATCTCGACAAAGACATCTCAAATTGGTTGGACACTAATGTCAGTGTGACTTACAGCAAAGGTACATCCCTTAAAAATGTATTGAGTCCATTATTTATGAGCCCCTTATTACCCAAGACTTGGCTCAATTCCGCCAGAGTCCTTGGTTTTCATAAATGTGGTGTTTGTTATATGTGCAACTTTACATTTGAAACATCCGCAGTCTCTTTTGGGCTACGAGGTAATCATGAAATCAAGTCTTTCATTAATTGCAATTCTAAGTTTGTAGTGTATTGCATTATATGCACCTGTGGCCTGAAATATATAGGGAGCACTATTCGCCCACTTAAAATTTGAATTTGTGAACATCTGGCTTCCATTGGGAGCCAAGATGCCAAATACCCCCTTGCCTATCATTGGCAAAAATCTCATCAAATGGACTGCAAAAATGACATTCGTTTTGTGGGGCTGTGCAAAGTGTCATTGCCCCCACGGTGTGGTAACCTTACATTAAAATTACGACAATTGGAGGCCAAATTAATTTGTAAATATCGCACTGTTTCTGAAGGACTTAATTCGGATCATGAGTTTGCCATATTTTTATAATTCATATTTCCTCTGTTGGGGTTGACAAGTGCCTTTAATTATCCTCTTGGGGGGGATCCCCTCCTGTAATTATATGCTTGTTCCACGTGTATTATTACTGTGCAATGTGCCTTTATTTGTAATGTTGTTCAGTAGCAGCGCACTCAGGCCCCACACTTTTTTTAGTGCATTGGAATTGTTGGTTTATTTAAATACCACTTCAATTATTAATGACTAGCTGAGGCTTGTTACTTTGAAATTAATTTTGTCTTTAAAAAAAATTTTTTTTAAATTTTATATATATATATATATATATATAAATAAATAAATTAAAACAAAAAATTAATTTCCTCAGCAAAACATGAGTAATAATTGTTTTCTAAATTCTCCTTTTTATTTTTTGGCTAATTTGGGCTTATGGACCGGTTTCACTAAGTTAGGCTTTTCTAAAGGTGTGTTTAGTTCACCCAACATGGCGATCCTTTTTGCCCCTTTCTGTTTGTCTACTTGGAAGGCGAGACATTGTGCTATACTGCATTCCAGTATATTTAGTCCTACCTTTCTTTCGTGCATTGTGCAATGGTAACACGAGTAGACTGAAACACACGGTCATTGAGGTAGGTCTGTTTATTTTGCTCTCCCCATTTTGTAGTTTTTAACTTTTAATTGGCTTTTTTGGTTAACCAGTTAGGAATTGTCCACAGTCCTTTTGAATCACGAGTTAATCTAATGGGTACTTTGGTGGTTTTTTGAATACTAATTTGAGATTTATTTTCTATTTCTGGTTTCTTCAGCTAAATTAGCTTTCCGCAACTGCGAGGCATTTTGAGGTATGTTTTTATTGATTTTATTGACAGCATTATGGTTTGTTTTGGTAACTGATGTAATATTTTTCTGCAATTGGCTTTCCAGTAATTACTTAATCTATCTGCCTACAGAACTGTATCTGGCATTGTCCTACTTTAAATGTGGAGTTCTTATGGCCGCAACCTAAGGTACTTATTTTTGGAATACATTACAGTCTTTGATTTAAGACTTAGCTTACTAAGTGGAACGTGATTGCGCTGCTATGGCCAACTTTTGTTTCTAAAATTATGTTTCTTTTTCTCTTTTTGTTTGTCTGTCAACGGACTACTACGAATGAAATTTGTTAATTTGTGGTAACTTAATTTCTACTTTTTTACTTTTTCTACATGTGATGTACATGTGTTATTTTTTGTGGTTGCATCGCACCCTGGACCGCTTGCTCACAACTTGTGCCTATGTTCTTTATGTAACAATTCTTTGCACAAAACAATCATGTGTATGTTTTATTTTTAACTTTACCCAATTTGTATGGAAATGATGTACTATGCAATTTAAGCCTCTGATGAAAAGCTGTACACAGCTTGAAACACGCGTCAGGCTTCTCTTCGCACAAACAATAAAGGTTTCTCTTTGCACAAACAACTAATTATAATTTCTTGGCGCAGTGAGACTGGGAACATCTTTGTTTTTCTCCTTCATGGGAGGCCAGAGGTGGTGGGCAGCCACTGGGAAGGGGAATGGTGGACTCCTTCCTTCTGCCTTCCCACTTTGTAACATGGACTCTTTCGTGGAAGGAGACAGACTGAGCAGCCAATAAAAGCAGGGGCATTCTCCGTTGTCATTATAGGACTGCACTGTAAAATGGAAGAGCCATTTTCAGCTTTTTTCTCTCTTCTAAAATAGTGGAAGATCTAAAACCCACATGTGATTTCAACATGACATTACATAGCAGTGGTTTTTGCAGGCGTGCTACGCTATAAAAAAAAGCACCCAACTCAGCGGTGCAGCTTTCATGAAACTTGAAATGCTGAACAGCCAGGTTGACCTTTTTAGTTTTGACTATTAGGGGCGCCTAAGAGTCAACTTTGAGCCAAAACCATTGCATTGTAGTACAGCTGGGAAGGAGAGGACTTGCAAGGAGTGGCACAACGCTTTAGGGTTTTATTTACTCACTCGTTGACTGCCCATCACCATGACAACCCCTATGGATATCTCCACCGACTACGCCGCCCCCCCACCTCCCCAAGATACATCCTCCTGGTTGAGCGAGCACTATCAAGCATGAAGATCAAACATTGGCCTGGCATTGTTATTGCTAAGCAGTGTTCTGGGAGTTAATGGCTTAGTTGCAGCTGTAAATGTTCTACTGGTGCATTAAAAATATCTTAGCCAGCTACTTGGTTTATATAGGTCCCTTGTCCTGTTAAAAACAAGCACTGAAAAATCTGCGTTGAAACTCAAATGCACAATAAATAAATAACTGTTTTGGCTTCTGTATAGGCATTAGCTGGGCATTTGCCAGACACTGGCATCATATCCCCAGTAATCACATACCTTTCCAGCTGCTGCAATCTTATGGCTAGTTAGTACCATTATGGCAGTGCCTGGCAAATGATTATCCTCTGCCTACGCAAAATGGCAAGCTATCGGGGAGGGGGCGATAGCTCAGGGGCAACACCTTTGTCTTGGAAGCACGACAAGGCAGCGCAACACAGATTTCAATCCCGATACAGCGTTTAGAAACCAATCCCTGGTATAAAGCGTGTTATAAAAGAACACTTTTAATTATAATTGGTCTTGCCAATGCTTGTAGGCTATTGGACCTGGGTTTCTTCAGTTTACACACAGGTTTCTGCCAGGTGCCCGGCAGCAGGCACACCCAGCCGAAGGAAATTCACATTATTTTTCTCTGAATTCTTATTAATGATGGATTGTGCCAGGATCATAAAATCTACTGTAGGCCAGATATGTCAATATTTAAATTACTTTTTAAAATTAATAATGTGACAATCTGGAATATGACTTTTCACATATATACCAAAAAGAATAAGCATTTGCACAGTGAAAAAGCAGAAATGAAAAAGACATGTAAAACATGTTTTAATTACTATGTAAAACCTTAAATTTAGGCCGATCGGGTAAAATACTACACTTTTAATAATTATTGTGGGCATTTTTTAAAAGTGTCCACTTTGATTTTCTTAATTTTTCTTATATAAAATATTTGTCCAACAATGCATCCTAAAGTGCATTAGTAAAATTAGTATCCAGCATGTTCCTGTTATTATGTCTCACAATATTTCTTGGCGCCAAATCCATCAGGAGCCAGATTATAGAAATTTTGCACTGGTGCAAGTGCAAGGTTTGCACGGTATTAGCACCAGGGCAAAGTTTGCCCGATTTTTAAAAACACTGGGACATATTAAAAAACCATTGCACCTCGACAAGTGCAGTTTGGCACATTAAAAGCACCAGGGCTAAAATGGCCCTGGTGCTAAAAATATATATGTTTGATGCATTTTTGCATCAGGGCAAAGTTTGCCCTAGTGCTAATACCATTCCGTATCAGCACTAAGGCAAACTTTGCCCTGTTGCAAAAATGCTTCTTGTTTGCACTATGTCAATTTTTTTCCTGGTGTTTATACCGTGCCAAACTCAACTTGTCGATGTGCAATGGTTTTTTAATGTCCCAGTGCTTTTAAAAATATAGCAAACTTTGCCCTAGTGCTAATACCGTGCAAACCTTGCACTTGCACCAGTGCAAAGTTTCTATAATCTGGCCCCAGGTGTGATTTGTGGCATCTGGCGACGTGTGTGGAGAGTGATCTGCTGAGGGATCTCTATACGATACAAAAAGAGGCCGCCATTCTGATCCTTGCATCATTAAATGAATGGCAACACAACTGAACACACATCCCGCCCCCTCAGATTGTTACTAATACTCAGAAAGTTACTCATCCGCTAGCATGACACGCCCAAGGAAGCGCCATTGATATGCAGTCAATTTCCACATCCATTAAACGTGACTCAGCGGAGGTGGCGATAACCATGGCAATTAAACAAGGAAACATACCATTACTCACCATGAAGCACCACCAAGGAATCCCACTTCAGGCACCATTCAGATTCCACGATGACTGCAATGGGCACGCGGGCCTTTAATGTGGGGAAATTAAGAGCACCGCTGTCGGGGCCAGCCTTAGCTTTGGCAGTGCCCGGGGTGAGTCAACAAAATTTGGAACCCCCACCGGCTTCCCCAGTGTCCTACCACCCGGGTCCCTGCGGGGGGGTGGGGGGACGACACATTTTTAGTTGCTCTGCTAAATAGAGCGCAGCCGCAAAACCAGCATTGGCGCTCTATTTAATTAAGTGCCTAATTCCTTGCTCCCATGCAGGAACAGGGAGTTAATCACTTCAATAGAGCGTGGCTGTCAAACCAGCATGGGGCTGCCTTTCAAAGGCTGCCCCGTGCTGGTTTAGCACCCGTGCCCTTTTGTAATACAAAGCACCTCACTCCAGCAGGAGAGCAGGGTGCATTTCATTACAAAAGGGCACACGCCGCGCCTTCAACTGCTATGCCAGCTCAGGGGAGACCTGGAAAGACTCCCGGGGGCTGGCATGGCAGGCGGGCTAATGTGGCGCCCCGGGCGGTTGCACGGGTGGGCCAGTCCTAAAGCCGGCCCCGACAGCTGTGCATGTGCTGCCTTGGCATGTGTGTGTGCGCATCTCTGTCTGATGGAAGCTCACATTGCTGCAGCCTTCTCTACGTGTCCCACCCCGCGGTCTCTGCTCATTTTCATGCACAGGTAATAACAATAGGACAGCAATTGCATCTGTTTCAGTGCATGCATTGTTCTGGTGCAACACCTTCAATGGGGCTCATTAGGAGTTTGCTGGTCTGGATGTGGCTATACAGTGCCAGTAACAACATGTACGACCTCTTTCTGGACCGGCAAACTCCAAGTCTACTGGTAAGGGCTACGATCTACCAGCAGGCACCTGCCAGTAGTTAAGGCCACTACCGGCAGTCAATGTCCACAATCACCTGCAGCGGTCTGTCCGGTGCCACTGATTGCGGCATCCCCATCCCATGGAATCCTATGGGGCTCCATGGAAATGTGAATTATTCCTGGGACATCGGGCAGCAGAGACAGTATGGTAGTCCCCCGGTACCCCGCTAGAATTACCGACGGGATACCGGGGGACTTGTAATGAGCCCCAATAGATCTGCAGCTTGCTGCAAGTTGTTTTGGGCCCAGCATTAAATATTCTGGAAGTGTGTCTCCGCTGATATGTAGTGACAAAGCCGCCGCGCCGTGACGGTCTCCAACAAAACCAGGAAGGCAGAGGCTAGAAATGTTTCAGGAGTGTGGCCACCAAGATCCAGCAGGAGAGGGATCCAGAAGGAAAGCCCCCTCCTAGAGAGCACTTGCTCTGCCACCCAAAGGGAACCAAACCCTCTTGCACGTGCCTGGTTCCAGTGTAGCGCTGCCTGGTACTTTCTGGGAGAGGCCGGATGAGGCATGGCCTTTGAGAGTAACTCCCTCCCTCCCATGCAAGGACACAAAGACAGAAGTACTTTATCCCCACCCCAGAGTACCCGTACGTCACATCTTTTTGAGTTAGCACAATGTGAATTTTGGGGCCTTCCTGTGATTTGTGAATGTTGGGGCATTTGTGAGTTCCATTGAAGTGTTCGGTAATTTGAATTGTCTGTAGTGCTAATGACAGCCAAGAACTGGGTCTTAATTCCATGGATATCTGCCAGTATCCGGTCAGGTAATTCCAGTCCGGGTCTACACAGGGGCGTATCGGTATACACACTGGTTGTAAGGAAAACATGGCATGGATTGCCCCAAAGACTACCAGCCATGGGTTAGTTTAGTATTGCTAGACTATTGGAAGTGGAGAGACACATTTTCCCGTGACGGGCTGATGTCACAGGTGCCATTCCAGGAAATTGCTGGAAGAAATAAGATTACATTCCAGGCCTTGGTCCAAACCAGAGTAAAAGGCGGACAAGAGAGATTGAGGGAGGGCAAATAATCGGTGCCCCAGTAAACAGGCTCCTGCAGAAGAAATGTAACATATTAAAAGCTTCTCTCTGTGAAGGCAGCCACCCCCCCCCCCCCCCGTCCCCTGCATGTCCTGCACACGGGTCAAACTACACAAGTGGGGTACAAAGTGTGAATTCCACTGTAGAATTGGGCAAAATAGATAATTGTTAGCTTTGTGAAAATATGATTAGTTTTCCAAGTACACCTCTGGCAAAGTAGCAGGAAGCGGCCAGGCCAATTAAGTTGTAAATTCTACTGACAGTGGAGGCTTACTTTGCTGAAAAATAACCCTCACAACTCAACAGGTGAAAGCCTCCGTACAAGTAGCCATTGGAGCACCTCTCAAGTCCACCACGTAACCAGTTGCCATATCGCTACGTCTGGTTACCATGCCTCATAGGTTCAAGATATTGCCATCACAATAAAACTGCTCCAATCCGAGCTCCACTGTCCCGAGGCCTTCACCCATGCTTACCGATGACTTATTGCATTTGAGAAACACGCATCCCTACTTTGACAACCATATCCCACCCCAGTCATTCTAATTGTGTTTTTGTGTCTTCGTTTGTCAATTCTATTGTGTGATTTTCTCTCCCCTCCTCTCCAAACTTCACCCTCCCCTTCACAGACTAAGGCCTAGCGACAACCTGGCAGGGTCTCAATGTGCCACCTTTTGATTAAGGCCAGGCACTGTAAGAGCACAACAGTGGTGATGGGCGCAGTATGAATATTGCACACCATAAACATACCTTCAGCACACAATTATTAAGACTGGCTGAACTACCCAGTTTTACGCCGCACATTGAAAAAACACTTTCCTTAACTGCCTCTGTTCAATCCACTATATGTCAACGAGCAGGTCCCCAAACACTGAACAGTCGCTATAAGCACGTTGGGCCTCATTACAATTTTGCCAGTCTGGAAGCGAGGGTGCCGGTAAATTCACTGGCACTGTTGTTTTCAAACCGGCAAACTATGACTCTGCCTGCCTGTGCCGTTGTGCCCAACAGGTCTTACCCTGCCAGGCACAGCAGCTACGGTAGCTAGACTGTCACGTTAGCACCGAGACCGTTATTAACAGTGCCGGTGCTTCCGTGGTCCCCATTCCCATGGACTCCACGGGAATGGGGACTTCCAATTTACCAGTGCCATGACTTTCCCATTTACCAGTGCCATGACTTTCCAATTTACCAGTGCCATGACTTTCCAATTTACCAGTGCCATGACTTTCCGGACCGCCGGGGTTGTAATACCCCATTGTTTCCAGCAAGTCCGGCGCAGGTAAATATTAACGGGTCCAGCGGCAACCCGCCGGTAATACCGGCACCGTAATGAGCAGCATTGTTTCCATGTCAAGTTGCACAGGCATTTCGTTGCACAACCCACATTTAAACATGCACACATTTTGTAAAAAAAAACAAATTTCTCATCATCGTTTTACATAAAGAAAGAGATAAGGGCACACATAGTCAATTGTCCACAACCTCCCGATGACATGATTTTTTAAAGTGCATCTTAAAACCGTTTATATGTCATTTTACTGACACAAAATTCAGAGCAATACATTTCATGGTGACCAAAATACCGAAAAACACTGATTTTTTAGTTTGTGTTTTTGATTTGGGAGCCCCCACCAGCCCCCCTGTTTTTTATCCTTACAACGCAACCCCAAAACCAGCCTGACCCATTTTTACACCATACCCGACTACCCTATATATATTTATTTAATATTAATATTTTCTGTATTTTTCGTTATAATGGGCTACGATGAAATGTACCACTGTTTTGTTTTTGGTAAATTGACTGGGTACCCTTAAAACCTGGTAACTGAGCCAGTCCTAATCTTTGTGCATGTATGCTGCGATAGTGAAATCCTACATGATTTTGGACTCTGTGACGTGAGCTATTATTTGTTTTGGGAAAAGAGAAATCACCCTGGAAAAAATGAACCTGCAGGATTTTGTATACAAAAGTGGAAAACTCTAGCTATGAATCTTGCCTACATTTGATGAACAAAATCAGCAACACGTGTCTAACATTTTGGGGTTTTTCCCCAGAAATATAAATATAAAAACGAAGTAAAACGTTAGAAAGCTTTTACTTGCGTTTTCAACTTATTTTGTGGGGGACAGTGCAGAGAAAGCTTTGTTGTAGAGTTTCTCAGCCAAGTAAGTGAGCCTGTTTTGATTACTTTGCTAAGAATGCCTGTCGAACCAGTACCTGCAATGTTATGCCTCTTCAAAGTCAAATCACAAAGCCCACTGTTGCAGAACTTGCTTGTTTCAATTGTATTTAATACATGCGTGTTCCTTGCTGCTCATTTCACAAAATTGCCTTATTCTGAACGGCTCGAACTAAAATCAAGTTCTCGTTGAAATCCGAGTGAGGGCCTCCTGCCTACACGTTGTGTCTAGCGACTGCAAGAGCCAGCATGAACCACCCGTCTGATGTAAGCTTTGGGTGTTCCCCCATCACTGGGCCGCCCTGAAGTTACATCCTCTCTGCTAATGGCTGGGTTGGTATGCTCCGCACGTGGGCCTTCTAGAACCAGCAGGTGGCATTCCAAAGGCCAGGCTGGTGCGTCAGAAGCAGCTACTGGCACTCACTCCCTCTGAGTAGGCACTGTGGGACTTCTGGGTGACCATGCTAAATTCCAGTGCTCTGATAGGCTGGTGGTTCCACTCGTCACCACCCAAAGTGAGTAATGATGACTCGGAGGTGGCCAGTTATGTATAAAGCTTGGCAGCACATCTTCTGGTGACAGTTTGTCACTGCAATCTACAAATCAGCATCTTTAAGGTTAATAAAGTAGACAGAGAGAGAGTGAACCTTTAAATTGGTGCTCACCAGGAGTGAGAGTATCAAAGCCAACATATCAGTGCCAAGAGTAGGGTCGCTCCTTAATGAGTTGGCCAGAAGCACTGGGAATTGGGTTCTAGTGGTTCAATGATTGTATATTTAGCTTTAAATGAGAATAAAACCCTTGCTTATTTGTTACAATGGCAAAATCATCTTCTTATACTAGGAACTAATGGCCGTATTTTGTTTTCTTCACAGAGTAGACTACCATGGATTGGAAGACCTTCCAAGGATTGCTGAGTGGCGTGAACAAGTATTCCACCGCGTTTGGTCGCATCTGGCTGTCTGTGGTGTTTGTCTTTCGCGTGCTGGTCTACGTGGTGGCAGCCGAGAAGGTCTGGGGAGATGAGCAGAAAGAGTTTGATTGCAACACCCGACAGCCCGGCTGCACCAACGTCTGCTATGACCACTACTTCCCTATCTCGCACATCCGGCTTTGGGCCCTGCAGCTCATCTTTGTCACCTGCCCGTCCCTGCTCGTCATCATGCACGTGGCCTACCGTGATGATCGGGAGAAGAAGAACCAACTCAAGAATGGCGAGAACTGCTCCAAGCTCTACTCCAACACTGGCAAAAAACATGGCGGACTCTGGTGGACCTACCTGCTCAGCTTGTTCTTCAAGACAGGCATTGAGATCACCTTCCTCTATATCCTCCACACGATGTGGGACAGCTTCGACATACCGCGGTTGGTCAAGTGCACCAATGTGGACCCTTGCCCCAACATTGTGGATTGCTACATCGCCAGACCCACCGAAAAGAAGGTGTTCACCTACTTCATGGTCGCCGCCTCCGGCCTATGCATCGTGCTAAGCTTTTGCGAGATAGTCTACTTGATCTTCAAGAGGTGTGCCCGCTGCGCGAGCAAATACAAGAAGTCCAGTAGCCATTCCACCACTTATAGCAAGGCCTCAACGTGCCACTGTCACATGAAGCTTGAAAACTTGGACTCAAAACAAAAGAACAAGGACCAGGACCAGGATTCGCTGCGAGCATCGGCGCCAAACTTGACGTCGATTTAGCCAACAAAGACCTTGCGGATCCTAGAGACTACATTGTACTTCCAAGATGGCAGCCAAAGGCTTCTTGTCTGTGAAGACTGCTTGAGCGGCCAAGATCAGAGACAGCGAGGGGGCGATGATGCATGGACCGTCCAGCCGCCATCTTTCAGCAGTACTGTCCGTTACGTTAAACCTTCACAACCATTTCACTGGATACTGCCTTATTCGCTGGAGAATATGCAGTTTGTGTGTTGGCTGCCATTGCATTCACACAATTGTCATTTTCAAGGAGTGAAAAGCACAGCGCCAGTACACCCCGTTTACATGACTGGCCTTTCACGCACCACCTACCAGAGGTGCCTTTGGATCAGGTCTACATGGAAAGACCATGGACACAGCCCATGGAAGAGTTTTTTTTTATGCATGTCTTTCTTCAAAGTGACCACGCTCTTTGGAATTAACCTAGAAGTCATGATCCTGTTTAGGGGAGGCTGGGTGTGTTTCAAATGCAGGGTTTTTCAAGGCTCTTTCTAGCTATATCCAGCCATGTAGTCTTACAGAAGAGGAGACTATTATAAAGTTGGACACACGTGGTATTCCAAGTAAAGATTTATGCCTGACCCCCACAAGTTCACCTTCCAAAGCAAAGTGGGTGTTCAACGATGAGGGAGGAATTCAGGGTCATTTTCTCCAGAGCTAAAGTCTATGCAATGTTGGTTGGAGGTTGGAATGAAAGGGACCTGGTGCCAGCCGGGCACTCTTCCACATTCTGGTATGACTTGAGCCTGGCAAGCAGGTCTATCCCTACAGTGGCCATTTAGTCCAATGGGTTCATCTGCTGCGAACTAGCACTACGGTATCCAGAATGCATTGGGTGACTCTAGGAAAGCACAGGAACTGAGGGTTGCATCACTAGAGACTTCAAGTACTCGAAGTATATGTCTTCCTGGTATAACACTCCAAATTAGAGTGCCTAGCACTAAAAGAGTGCCTTTTGCCCCTTGAAATGAATCGGCTCTCATCTGAAACTATAACGCCGTGCCCCTTCTCAACCGGTGCCTCGTGGTGACTCTTTGTGCAGTCACTTTAATGGACCAACAGGGCATAGGTTTCCAGTTACGCTCCCCTATCTATGGTGGTACTATTCAGAACCTCGCCTGCCCAAAATCCCAACTCGCTTTCTTGAAGGAGATGCTGGGCGAGGGCTACGGCTGATGGCAGTGATGTTCTTGCCTCTTGACAGAGCTGGGCAGAACCACCGAGATGTGTACCAGTTCAGCAACTGGCTGGCATTACCGCTCCAGAAGCTTGTTGGAAAAATTCAGGATTTCAGCTACAATGACCAAATCCCAAGCCAGTCACTAAGTATATGAGGCAGAGGAGAAAGGGGTTGAGAATTAATTATACTGCTCAAATGATTCACCTTGCGGGGCAGAGGGTAGAAACATTCATTTAGTGGACGAGTAGGACTGGGAGTGTTGGTTGAAGAGCAGTATGCGCCAGAACCTGTAGGGGCGCCTGCAGAGCCGTGCAAATCCCATCATGAGCAGGGATAGCGAGGGGTGATGTGGGTTCTGACCGATGTGCACTGGCGGAGCTGTACATGTGTCATCATGAGCAGGGACAGTAAGGGGTAATGTGGGTTCTGACCGATGTGCACTGGCGGAGCTGTACATGTGTCATCATGAGCAGGGACAGCAAGGGGTAATGTGGGTTCTGACCGATGTGCACTGGCGGAGCTGTGCATGTGTCATGAGCAGGGATAGCGAGGGGTATGTGGGTTCAGACTGATGTGCACTGGCGGAGCTGTACGTGTGTCTTGAGCACGGATAGCGAGGGGTAATATGCGTTCAGACTGATGTGCACTGGTGGAGCTGTGCAAGTCACATAATGAGCAGGGATAGCGAGGGGTGATGTGGGTTCAGACTGGTGTGCACTGGCTGAGCTGTTCATGTGTCATGAGCAGGGATAGTAACGGCGATGTGGGTTCAGACTGATGTGCACTGGCTAAGCTGTACATGTGTCATGAGCGGGGATAGCGAGGAGTGATGTGGGTTCAGACTGATGTGCACTGGCGGAGCTGTGCAAGTCACATAATGAGCGGAACGAGTGAGCGGAGATGTGGGTTCGGACTGATGTGCACTGGCTGAGCTGTGCATGTGTCATCATGAGCAGGCATAGAGAGGGGTGATGTGGGTTCAGACTGATGTGCACTAGCAGAGCTGTACGTGTCATCATGAGCAGGCAGACTGATGTGCACTAGCAGAGCTGTACGTGTCATCATGAGCAGGCATAGCGAGGGGTGATGTGGGTTCAGACTGATGTGCACTAGCAGAGCTGTACGTGTCATCATGAGCAGGCATAGCGAGGGGTGATGTGTACGTGTCATCATGAGCAGGCATAGCGAGGGGTGATGTGGGTTCAGACTGATGTGCACTAGCAGAGCTGTACGTGTCATCATGAGCAGGCAGACTGATGTGCACTAGCAGAGCTGTACGTGTCATCATGAGCAGGCATAGCGAGGGGTGATGTGGGTTCAGACTGATGTGCACTAGCAGAGCTGTACGTGTCATCATGAGCAGGCATAGCGAGGGGTGATGTGTACGTGTCATCATGAGCAGGCATAGCGAGGGTTGATGTGGGTTCAGACTGATGTGCACTGGCTGAGCTGTTCATGTGTCATGAGCAGGGATAGTAAGGGCGATGTGGGTTCAGACTGATGTGCCCTGGCTGAGCTGTACGTGTCATGAGCAGGGATAGCGAGGGGTGATGTGGGTTCAGACTGATGGGCACTGGCGCAGCTGTGCAAGTCACATTATGAGCAAGAATCGGAAGGGTTCAGATTGATGTTCACTGGAGGAGCAGTGCCAGTTGCTAGTGGGCTCCCCAACAGCTTTGAAATGTCGTGACATTTTAAAGGATATTTGCAAGAATGTGTATTAATTTGCCAAGCGCTTGAATGCATGCAAATCGCCCCCACGGGTTTATGAATTTGCCGAATTGCATACAGACTCACGGGGCAATGCGAAATGTTAGATGGGAGTGGATGGGCAGAGCTGTGTGTATACTCAGGGCTATGTACCACACACGAGGCATTGATTGCATGGATTGAAAGCTTAGCATTTCCCTGAATGTAAAGAGATGTATACAAACCCAGGTGTAAAGAGTAGGCTGTCAGTTTGTGTGGATTTGTAGAGTTTGCCATCGCTTGTGGTTTATACGAAATTACTGGTCCACGGTCCAATACAAGGATGTTCCCTAAATCTTTGGATAAATTAAAAGAGTATTGAGAGGCCAAGGGCAGGCTAACAAGAAAGCACTGGCCAGTACTCTAACGCCCTCAAACTTTAACCCGCCAAAGACACACACATCACTGTACTTTATCCTGCAGAAGACCTCTGTGCAAAGAGCGTGATCATGGCCGGCACTGGTGTCGAAACCATTCCGAAGGACTCAGAAGCTTTAAACTGCACAAAGCCTGGATTCAGTGAATTTCTCACGCAAGCTTCTCTCTTCTCACTGACTTTGCCAGTTAAGGGAGGCAGGAAACATGTTCACATTCTTGCAAGTGGCCTAGTCAATGTGGGCCTGGGCTAATGGAAAGAAAAGTGCACGGGTGAATGTATTTCATGCATATTTACTTCATGACATATTAAGACTGATTGAAATGAACCAATGTCTAACTGAGCAAGGGATGCACGTTGATAAGCAGTGTTCTGATTAGGATCACACTGTGCCATGTGGCCGAAAAGGCACTTTTCGTACTTTCTGTAAAACTCAATGGCAAGCAAAGGACCATGGTGCTATTAGCACCATGGTCCATGCCGCTATGGGTGCAATTCCGCCATGGTGGATGGCGGACTTACCGCCCCATTCCGAGGTTGGCGGGGTGGTAAGTCCCCAATCCCCATTTTACCCTTCCCCATTCCCATTCTTGCCCCATAGGGCATAATGGGAGTGGGGAATGCGTTAATTACGCCACCGTAACTTACGGTGGCGTAATTAGCACCATGGTCCCTTAGCGCCATGGATTTTAACGCCTGCAAAAAGCAGGCGTTAAAATCACCATGGCGCTAAGGGACCTCGTAATCAGGCGGTAAGGGTCGGCGCTGTTTACGCTGCCGTAAACCCCTTACCGCCTGGGTCGTAATGAGGGCCACTGCCTTATATAAGTTTGCACCCACCACATATGCTGCACCCTCAGTGGCATGACACACGCATACGAGGGGCCTAGCTTCCTACCCAGAAATGACAAAAAGGTTGCTATGCAAGACTTATGTACATTATTAAGTTGTATTTATATATAAATGTCTATGTATGTGTTTTATTGGAGACTTTTGTTCTTGGCTCGTCATTTCTCTATACAATACCGTGTATTTACCATGTTGGCTCTGTTTGAACAAATAGCGACCTGCCAGTGCAATGCTCGACTGAAGGGTAACGCATGCGCAGTCTTCTTTTATACTAATAAATTCGGACATTTTGTACTTTACTTGTACCAGTTGTGTTTATGAAGTCACTTAGCAGTGCTGAACAGATATACCGAAAGAACCTGGGCCTGTTTATTGGAAGATTGTAATTGTATGCGTTTGGTAGTTAGAGAATGCAGTACAGCCAGCAGAGGCCGCCACTGAGCAGGATGCTTTTGCAAGTTACAATGATTGGACAGTTTATAGCAAACTGGTGGCAGGTGAATGAATAAACTGTGATCATTGACTAGGGAGCACACAAATATGAAGCACAATTTGAGCCAATGTTTACACAGGGGCAGTCTGCATAAATATATACATGAGTGAGATTTCCAGGAAGAGCAGGTTGAGCGGCCAGGCCGGACTGGTCTAAAGAGACCCCTCTGAAGATTTCCAGGTAGGCCTCTGCACCACGGCAGGGGGCGGACTGGCCTAAAAGGAACTCTGTAGATTTCCTGCTAGGCCTCTGCACCCTGGGCAGAGGGCGGACTGGCCTAAAGGGAACTCTGGAGATTTCCTGGTAGGCCTCTGCACCCTGGGCAGGGGGCGGGCGGGCCTAAAGCGAACTCTGGGGATGTCCCGGTAGGCCTCTACACCCTGGGCAGGGGGCAGGCTGGCCTAAAAGGAACTCTGTAGATTTCCTGCTAGGCCTCTGCACCCTGGGCAGGGGGCGGACTGGCCAAAGGGGACTCTGGAGATTTCCCGGTAGGCCTCTGCAACCTGGGCAGGTGGCAGGCTGGCCTAAAGGGGACTCTGGAGATTTCCAGCTAGGCCTCTGCACCCTGGGCAGGTTTCTGGAGATTTCCTGATAGACCTCTGCACCCTGGGCCAGGGGGTGGACTGGCCTAAAGGGGACTCTGGAGATTTCCCGGTAGGCCTCTGCACCTTGGGCAGGGGGCGGACTGGCCTAAAGGGAACTCACAAGATTTCCTGCTAGGCCTCTGCACCCTGGGCAGGGGGCAGACTGGCCTAAAGGGGACTCTGGAGATGTCCCTGTAGGCCCCGGCACCCTGGGCAGGGGGTAGACTGGCCTAAAGAGGACTCTGGAGATTTCCCGGTAGGTCTCTGCACCCTGGGCCTCTTGTGTGGTAACCTATTTATTTGTCACATTTTCTCAGAGAAAAAGGGTTGGGTTTGCTGAAAATGTATAATATGGGGCCACTCTGAAAATTCTTTACAGGGCCCTTTTGGTTCTGAGTCTCCTCCTGCTGAGCCATCAGATGAGGAGGGCTTCGGGGGGGGGGGGGGAGGGAGGGGAAGGGCACATCTTCTGTGGTTAGAAAGTAAATCTTGAGCAGGGTCAGACTGGTGCATAAAATTGTCTCGGGTACCAATGAAAAAGTGTCCCATAGTTGCAAATGGCAGTTCACTCCTGTTGTGACAGACTGTTTGAGTAGTACCCAAGGGGGAGGTATTTGAGAAATTGTGATAAAAATTGTGGATTTTAAAGAATTTTTATTCAGTAAAATTGGTCAAAACTACTAGCCGCGTGGTGAAGTAACATATCAAACTTGCCCAAAACTGTGGCCCACTTTGACCGAAAAATCTGCCCCACACTAGCATTTTGTGTTTTGGGTTTGGGCATAGCCCTAGAGGACAGTCCGAGCCAGAACTTGAGTCGGGTCTTCAACAGTTCCACTGATTGTAGTGCTTTGAAGGCAGGGTGGCGCATTTCAGTATGAGGGGATCTAGTAGTGTGGAGCAGGAGGCGTGTTTGGCAGATGTGTTGCTGAGGGACGGGGTTCGCAGAGTTCTAGAGGGGGCAGCAGAGAGAAATACCATATGTGAGCTGGTGCGGGCCGGCTGCAAAGCCTTGAATAGTGTTTAAAGATGAGGAGTAAGAATTTGAAGGAGGGTGTGATTTTACCTGGGGAGTCATCAGCGTGGTGGCGGTATGTTGTGGTCGAACATGATTTTGGGAAGTTTTGGAGGGAGTGGCCTAGGAGAAGGCAGCAACAGTAGTCCAGTTTGCTGAGCACCAGCGTAGAGATTAGATTTTTAGTAGTGAGTGTTTGGCGGGTAGATCTTCTTGCTGCTTAGTAGACTGAGTTTAAGTTTTCCGTCAAAGGTAACCCAGAGATTGCCAGCCAGGGGGAGGGGGGTCTCAGAAGGGCAGGGGGAAAGCAGACAGAGAGTGGGAGAGTTTGGTTGTCATTGGAGAATGGCGACGTCCATCTTGGAGAAATGTTGCCTAATTCCTGGTAAAGGCCTCCAGCGACAGATGGTGGAGAGGCAGCGGGCGATGGATTCCAAGATGTCTGAGGTGATGGAGGGAAAGGAGAAATCCTGCGTGGTGTAGAGGGTAAAGAGGGGTGGTCCCATCACTGATATTTAAGGCACACCCACAGGAAAGCATGAGTGGGTAAAGGCTTCAGAGTTCCAGGAGATGCAGAAAGATTCACAGATGGAGAAAGCTACCAATTCTCGTACAGCATCATTGAAGCCAAGAGAGGACATTGTTTGGAGGAGAGGTGATCTACAGTATCAAAGGCAGCAGAAAGATCGAGTAGATCTAGTAGAATAAGGGCAGTGGGGAGTGGTGAACAGGGGTCTGGATCTTGGAGACATCTGAGAGCATTGCCATTGGTGTGTTTACCCAGACACCAGATTGGACGGGTTGCATAGTGTCTCGGCTCTTTAAAGCTCTCTTGTGGATTAGTAGTAGGGGGCTGAAGGTTATGTAGGTTGACCAGAGAATGGTCAAAGAGGGTGCAGCTCAGCTGTAGCAAGGGGTAGACTGCTCATACCGGAGAGAGCGAGGGAGGCCACCATGATGGCAGGAACATCATCCAGGGAAGAGGGTGAGATCAGCTGTAGCAAGGGGTAGACTGCTCATACCGGAGAGAGCGAGGGAGGCCACCATGATGGCAGGAACATAATCCAGGGAAGAGGGTGAGATCAGCTGTACATGGGATAGACTGCTCATACCAGAGAGAGCGAGGGAGGCCACCATGATGGCAGGAACATCATCCAGGGAAGAGGGTGAGATCAGCTGTAGCAACGGGTAGACTGCTCATACCAGAGAGAGCGATGGAGGCCACCATGATGGCAGGAACATCATCCAGGGAAGAGGGTGAGATCAGCTGCACAAGGGGTAGACTATGAGAGCGAAGGAGACCACCATGATGGCAGGAACATAATCCAGGGAAGAGGGTGAGATCAGCTGCATAAGGGGTAGCCTATGAGAGCGAAGGAGGCCACCATGATGGCAGGAACATAATCCAGGGAAGAGTGTGAGATCAGCTGTAGCAAGGGGTAGACTGCTCATACCGGAGATAGCGAGGGAGGCCACCATGATGGCAGGAACATCATCCAGGGAAGAGGGTGAGATCAGCTGTAGCACGGGGTAGACTGCTCATACCGGAGAGAGCGAGGGCGGCCACCATGATGGCAGGAACATAATCCAGGGAAGAGAGTGAGATCAGCTGTAGCACGGGGTAGACTGCTCATACCGGAGAGAGCGAGGGAGGCCACCATGATGGCAGGAACATCATCCAGGGAAGAGGGTGAGATCAGCTGTACAAGGGGTAGACTGCTCATACCGGAGAGAGCGAGGGAGGCCACCATGATGGCAGGAACATCATCCAGGGAAGAGGGTGAGATCAGCTGTAGCACGGGGTAGACTGCTCATACCCGAGAGAGCGAGGGAGGCCACCATGATGGCAGTAACATCATCCAGGGAAGAGGGTGAGATCAGCTGTAGCACGGGGTAGACTGCTCATACCGGAGAGAGCGAGGGAGGCCACCATGATGGCAGGAACATCATCCAGGGAAGAGGGTGAGATCAGCTGCACAAGGGGTAGACTATGAGAGCGAAGGAGACCACCATGATGGCAGGAACATAATCCAGGGAAGAGGGTGAGATCAGCTGCACAAGGGGTAGACTGCTCATACCGGAGAGAGCGAGGGAGGCCACCATGATGGCAGGAACATCATCCAGGGAAGAGGGTGAGACCAGCTGTACATGGGGTAGACTATGAGAGCGAAGGAGGCCACCATGATTGCAGGAACATAATCCAGGGAAGAGGGTGAGATCAGCTGTAGCACGGGGTAGACTGCTCATACCGGAGAGAGCGAGGGAGGCCACCATGATGGCAGGAACATCATCCAGGGAAGAGGGTGAGATCAGCTGTAGCACGGGGTAGACTGCTCATACCGGAGAGAGCGAGGGAGGCCACCATGATGGCAGGAACATCATCCAGGGAAGAGGGTGAGATCAGCTGTAGCACGGGGTAGACTGCTCATACCAGAGAGAGCGAGGGAGGCCACCATGATGGCAGGAACATCATCCAGGGAAGAGGGTGAGATCAGCTGTACATGGGATAGACTGCTCATACCGGAGAGAGCGAGGGAGGCCACCATGATGGCAGGAACATCATCCAGGGAAGAGGGTGAGATCAGCTGTACATGGGATAGACTGCTCATACCGGAGAGAGCGAGGAAGGCCACCATGATGGCAGGAACATCATCTAGGGAAGAGGGTGAGATCAGCTGTAGCACAGGGTAGACTGCTCATACCGGAGAGAGCGAGGGAGGCCACCATGATGGCAGGAACATCATCTAGGGAAGAGGGTGAGATCAGCTGTAGCACGGGGTAGACTGCTCATACCGGAGAGAGCGAGGGAGGCCACCATGATGGCAGGAACATCATCTAGGGAAGAGGGTGAGATCAGCTGTAGCACGGGGTAGACTGCTCATACCGGAGAGAGCGAGGGAGGCCACCATGATGGCAGGAACATCATCCAGGGAAGAGGGTGAGATCAGCTGTAGCACGGGGTAGACTGCTCATACCGCAGAGAGCGAGGGAGGCCACCATGATGGCAGGAACATCATCCAGGGAAGAGGGTGAGATCAGCTGTAGCACGGGGTAGACTGCTCATACCGGAGAGAGCGAGGGAGGCCACCATGATGGCAGGAACATCATCCAGGAAAGAGGGTGAGATCAGCTGTAGCACGGGGTAGACTGCTCATACCAGAGAGAGCGAGGGAGGCCACCATGATGGCAGGAACATAATCCAGGGAAGAGGGTGAGATCAGCTGTAGCACGGGGTAGACTGCTCATACCGGAGAGAGCGAGGGAGGCCACCATGATGGCAGGAACATCATCCAGGGAAGAGGGTGAGATCAGCTGTACAAGGGGTAGACTGCTCATACCGGAGAGAGCGAGGGAGGCCACCATGATGGCAGGAACATCATCCAGGGAAGAGGGTGAGATCAGCTGTACATGGGATAGACTGCTCATACCGGAGAGAGCGAGGGAGGCCACCATGATGGCAGGAACATCATCCAGGGAAGAGGGTGAGATCAGCTGTACATGGGGTAGACTGCTCATACCGGAGAGAGCGAGGGAGGCCACCATGATGGCAGGAACATCATCCAGGGAAGAGGGTGAGATCAGCTGTACATGGGATAGACTGCTCATACCGGAGAGAGCGAGGGAGGCCACCATGATGGCAGGAACATCATCCAGGGAAGAGGGTGAGATCAGCTGTACATGGGATAGACTGCTCATACCGGAGAGAGCGAGGGAGGCCACCATGATGGCAGGAACATCATCCAGGGAAGAGGGTGAGAGATCAGAGAAGGAGATAATATGGGTTTCAGGTGAGTTGCAGAAGGGAAGGGTGCTGAGATGGAGGAAGCAAGATGTTGGGAAGAGATGGGTTTGGAGGAGGATGTTTTTAAGTCCGGGGGAGAAGATAAAATTATTGTGTATCCTTGCTGATCATCAGACCAACACCGGCACCTTTTTTTGTCCAGGTGACTTTAAGAGGTAGCAAAGTTGTCTTGGAGGGTAGCGAATGTGACAGTGTCAAGAGGGGAGATTCATGTTTCAGTGATGGTCATCGGAGAGAGGATGGGGGGGGGAAACATTAAATGTTGTTACATAGAGACAGGACATGACTGAGACAACAGTGGGGTCAGCGGACGAGTGAAGGTTAGAGGGGGCTGGAAGGGGGAGTCAATAGGGGAAACAGTCGAGAAAGATTCAGTTGGGGAGAGGGTGGTGCAATCAGTGTGTCACCATGTGTAGGGAGGGTAAGGGTGTGGCCATGGGTGGAGGGGAGATGAGGAATTGTGTCAAGGGTAGGCAGAGGACCCTGGAGAGAGTGGGCTGTTAGGAGGAGGAGAAGGATAGGCAGAAGGATGGTAAGTAGAAGAGTCCATAGGGAGCGAATTGAGTGGTGGCGAGAGCCTGGGGGAGCATAGGGGTGGTAGTTTCTTGCTCGGGTAGATGAGGTACAGCAATAGGAGGGGCTGTGGCCCTTGGTGGCCCAAACCAAGCCAAACATAAATTGCCCTTAGCCTATGCGTCTCCTCCATCTTTCGACCCAGGGTGCGCAGACGGGTGGGGGATGGGTAAATATGGAGGTCGAGTGGATGAGGTCGTCAATACTAGGTATGCAGTGTTCAGTAAGTTACCTGTGAAACTTAGAGGTGGACATAAACTATGACTAAGCACCCAAAACAATAAGCTGCCACAGCAGAGGCATGGGAAAAAAACTCCTAAAAGAGGATTGACTCACCCCGGGTAACGCGGGCCAATCTGAAGGCTTACTCGGAGGGTGATGTGAGTGTGAGTGGAGAAGGGGCAATCGTTAATAAAAACCACAGGGAAAAGCAGAACGAATTTAATAGCCAAGTTCACAAAATAAGGAAAATAAATATCCGTTAATTGCTCCAAAAAATTATCCAAAAATGATGTAAGAAAAATTGAGGAAAATAGGATTAAGTGTTTGCTTGAGATTAAAGATGCCCCAGATCGTTTCTCTATGAAACACTAACTGAAGAAAGCAAGGGGAGATGTTGCCCGAGAAAGAGTCCCTACTCCAGGGACATCACGGGGCGTTGTGTCGTGTTTCCGCAAACCTGCTGCTTCAGCAGGAGGCTAATATGCTACACACTTTACCTTCAACGTTCACTACAGTTCTTGAGGGATAACATTTCATTGAAATGGGGCGAGGGCGAACACAAAATACTTAAGGGTTCAAGAGGTTAAAGGGCAGATAATGAGGTAAACACTTTTGTGTGTTGGTCTAGTGGTCAACTTTACGTGAGCGTCATGACTGTGTCATGACGCTCTTCTAATAAAAGGGGCTCTGCTGGCACGCGCACTGCAGTGCAGCAGAGCCCCAGGAAGCAGCAATTCATGTGTGTGTATTTGTGGGGGGAGGGCCTTGCCATGAGTCCGTGGCCTAGGCAGCCGAGTGGCCTGGGTGCCCCCATGCCACGGCGGCCCCCGTTGCGGGATGCCCCCAGCTGTGGCTACTGTGAGGCGGTGATCGGGCCCACGCAGGGTGATCCCTGCCTGCATACGCTGCGTGCTCGCAGCGCCCTGATCCAGGGTCGGGTGGGCCCCGACCCCTTTTGTGGCCCGCCCGGTGGTCCGAGGCGGGCTCACCACAAACACTCTTTTACTCACACCTTCAGTGAACACCAGGAAATGAATCCTTTCAGGTGCTGGCTACAGAGTCTTCAGAATAAAGGAGTTTCTCTGGGATCAAAGAAATCTTTGGCTACAGGGAGTTACGGCAGGAGGCTGTCTCCTTCAGGGCTGGAACAAAAGAACGTGGCGAACTAAGGAAGCTGACAGGCTGGGCAGCATAGGACACCCGATATCCTGCCGGGACCCTGAGTCAGTCAGGAAGCTGACAGGCTGGGCAGCATAAGACACCAGATACCCTGCCGGGACCCTGAGTCAGTCAGGAAGCTGACAGGCCAGGCAGCAAAGGACACCAGATACCCTGCCGGGACCCTGAGTCCCTCAGGACACTTGGGGGCCAGGCAGCATAGGACACCAGATACTCTGCTAGGACCCTACGTCAGTCAAGAAGCTGGGGCATCGGGCAGCATAGGACAAAGATAACCTGCGGCGACCCAGAATCAGTCAGGATGCTGGCGGGCCGGGCTGTATAGGAAACCAGATACTCTGTCGGAACCCTGAGAAAGTCAGGACACTGGTGGGCCGGGCAGCATAGGCCATCAGAAACCCTCGCGGGACCCTGAGTCAGTCAGGAAGCTGGTGGGCCGGACAGCATAGGACACCAGATACTCTGCCGGGACCCCGAGTAAGTCAAGAAGCTGGCGAACTGGGCATCATAGGACAACAGATACCCTGCTGGGTCCCTGAGTTAGTCAGGAAACTGGCGGGCTGGAAGCATAGGACACCAGATACCCTGCCAGGACTCAGAATCAGTCAGGAATCTGAGAGGCCAGGCAGCATAGGACATCAGATACCCTACTGGGATCCTGAGTCAGTCAGGAAGCTGGCCAGCCAGGTAGCACATAACACCCAATACCCTGCTGGAACCCTGAGTCAGTCAGGAGGCTGGCAGGCTAGGCAGCATAGGGTACCAGATACCCTTGCTGGGACCCCGAGTCAGTATGAAAGCTAGTGGCCCAGCACCATAGGACACCAGATACCCTGCTAGGATCCTGAGTCAGTCAGGAAGAAGGCAGGCCAGACAGCATAGGACACCAGATACCCTGCTGGGACCCTGAGTCAGTTAGGAAGCTGGCAGGCTGGGAAGCATTACACACTGTGTTAGGGAGAATTCTCCAGAATGGCTAATTTCCCTTACCTGTGAGTCCCTCAGCAGCTTTGCTGGATTTCTAGGATTTAAACTTTTTACCTGGTAAGAGTGTGAGCCTTTTTTCCCACTCTTACATGTGGTTTTGGCTATGTGTTGTACATTTTGTGCTCATGCACTATAGAGTCTCACCTACTCCATAGCCATCATCCTTTTACTGTGTGTCACACAGCACCTTTAGTGCAGTGATGCAGGGTTGTTTTTTTAGGCTTCCCACTCAAAACTCAATTTTCTGGGACTGACTACTGTCTCCCAGAACATGTAAAGTTGTCATTGACTTTACTAGTCTTTTTAAATGTACAGACCCAGTATAAACTATCTTCCATAGAGTACTGGAAGGGTTAATAGTTATCCCTTTTTGCCTGTTTCTCATGGAACATTATTTTGTTCCCCTTTATCTAAGATTTGGCTGGAGGCAGGGGTATCTACCATTTTTATTTTACCGCGAGCTATGAAAATAGCCTCGGTACTGTTAGAGGCTACAGTGGTAGCCTTGAACTTTAATCCGCTGGACCCCTTTTAATTTTATTTGGTTCCAGTTGGGTTTATTCGCCCTTTCTTTTTGTAAAGGTCTTTCTCGTGTTTTACTCTGCGTGCCAAACAAGGTTTGGTTCCTTTGTTTGCCGTCCTTTGGCGGGCTTCTGCACAGAAGCCCTCATTAGGCACCTGAGTGTCTGGGTGGACAGGATGTGAGGGAGGGGTTTGAGGCCCCCTGCACAAGGTCTCCTTGGAGACACAAGTTGCACTGTAGTTTGATTGGCTAGGTGGCTGTCCTGCCGGGACAGCCACCCTGCTGTGTGATTGACAGCCAGGCTGTGTGAATGGGGGAAAACTGCTTAAAAGCAGGTCTATGGGACTTGGAAGGCAGACTCGCCACTGGAACAAGAGAACCAACAAGGAGCTGAAGGAAGACGACTGCTGCAACTACTGGACATCCCAGTGAAGCCCTGCTGCAGGTCAGAATCGCCTGAAACTCCGACGACAGTGAAGGTCCGAAAGGAGTCTTCTCCCCTTGAGCCCGGTGGAACCAAGCAGCTCACAAAGCCCTTGGACCTCTTCAGCCTGGTCGAATTTTCTGTGCTACGGTAAACCGGATAGCCAGTAAGAGAGAGTCCATTTGTGCTTTTAAGGAGCGCACCTTTTATTCGTTGCTATGCTCTGCTCCTGGCTTCTTCCCTGGGCAGTGCAGGACCCTCCAGTCTTCCTCCTTGTCAATCCGACAGTCGCTTCAGGAACCGTGAGCCTGCAGGAACTTCCAGGAACTACCGCCTCAGCTACAGCATTCTTCTTCATTTAAGGTACTTTTCAAATCCGGTCATTTCTTACGTCCGACCGTGGTGAAAGTGTTAGAAATCTTTCGCCTCGCTGAAGGCTTGTCCTGCTCTACTCTTTTGATTAACTTTTCCTCCGATCAACTTCGTTTTGAACTCTTGGCAAAGACTTAACCGTGCACTACTCTGAACTGTGTGATCCTCTGCAAAGACTCTGAACCATTAACAGAGCCCAGGCCAATTGATTTGAATCCTACTTGTAGTAAGCCTTTTCTAGATTGTCCTGCCTATCACGTGTTGGTGTTGTTGATTTTTGATAACCTTGTTCTTTCCCTCCCTTTTGAAATTGCTGGAGTGCATTTTTGCTCACACTTCATTTTGAGCTTAACTTGTCCGGAATTGATTGGGTGTGGTGTAGCGTATTAAGATTGTGATTTTCTTATGCTTTAGATTAGTGAACTGTTTTATAACTGATGGTGTAAATACATGTATATTCTTTTACTCAGAAACCTTGAGTCAGTGTTTGTTTGAATCATAGTAATTGCTGTCCTTTGTTTAACTATTGATACTGCTCACTTTACTCTTGAGATAAGGCTGGCTGCTCAACCATCACTACCACTTTACTGTGTAGTACAGGCTTGTACCAAAGGTGAATTTGTACCGTCACTTGTATTTCTAATTGTGTGTGGTGTTCCAAAGGGTACTGCATATGATTCTGCCTACCACACCAGATACCCTGTTGGAATACTAAGCCAGTCAGGAAACAGGTGAGCTGAGCATCATAGGGCACCAGATACCATGCTGGGACCCAGAGTCAGTCAGGAATCTGAGGGGCCAGGCAGCATAGGACATAAGATACACTACTGGGATCCTGAGTCAGTCAGGAAACTCACAGATCAGGAAGCATAGGACACCAGACACCCTGCTAGGACCCCGAGTCAGTCAGGAAGCTGGCCAGCCAGGTAGCACATGACACCCAATACCCTTGTGGGACCCAGAGGCGGTCAGGAAGCTGGAGGGCTGGGCAGAACAGGACACCAGATACACTGCTGGAACCCTGAGTCAGCCTGAAAGCTGGCGGGCCCAGCACCATAGGACACCAGATACCCTGCTAGGATCCTGAGTCAGTCAGGAAGAAGGTGGGCCACACAGCATAGGACACCAGATACCCCGCTGGGACCATGAGTCTGTCAGGAAGCTCACAGGCCAGGCAGCATAGGACACCAGATACCGTGCTGGGACCCTGAATCAGTCAGGATGCTGACAGGCCGGGTAGCATAGAGCACCAAATACCCTGCTGGGACCCTGAGTCAGTTATGAAGCTGGTGGGCCAGGCAGCATAGCACACCAGACACCCTACTGGGATACTGGGTCAGTCAGAACACTGGCAGGCCAGGCAGCATAAGACACCAGATACCCTGCTGGAACACTGGGCCATTCAGGAAACGGGCGAGCTGAGCAGCATAGGGCACCCAGAGTCAGTCAGGAATCTGAGAGGCCAGGAGCATAGGACACCAGATACCCTGCTGGGAACCTGAGTCAGTCAGGAAGCTGAGAGGCTGGGCAGAACAGGGCACCAGATACACTGCTGGAACCCTGAGTCAGTCTGAAAGCTGGAGGGCCGAGCACCATAGGACACTAGATACCCTGAGTGAGTCAGGAAGCTGAGAGGACGGGCAGCATAGGACACCAGATACCCTGCTGGTACCCCAAGTCAGACAGGAATCTAGTGGACTGGGCAGCATATGAAACCCGATACCCTGCCAGGACCCTGAGTCATTCAGGAAGCTGACATGCCGGGGAGCATAGGACAGAAGATACCTTGCCGGGACCCTGCGTCAATCATGAAGCTGCCAGGCTGAGCATCATAGGACACCAGATACCCTGCCGGGATCCTGAATCAGTCAGGATGCTGACAGGCCCAGCAGCGTAGGACAATAGATACCCTGCCGGGATCCTGAGTCAGTCAGGATGCTGACAGGCCCAGCAGTGTAGGACAACAGATACCCTACCGGGATCCTGAGTCAGTCAGGATGCTGACAGGCTGGGCAGAATAAAGGACCAGATACCCTGCTGGGATACTGAATCAGTCAGGATGCTGACAGGCACAGCAGCGTAGGACAACAGATACCCTGCCGGGATCCTGAGTCAGTCAGGATGCTGACAGGCCCAGCAGCGTAGGACAAAGATACCCTGCCGGGATCCTGAGTCAGTCAGGATGCTTACAGGCCGGGCAACATAGAGCACCAGATACCCTGCTGGGACCCTGAGTCAGTCAGGATGCTGACAGGTCGGGCAGCATAGAGGACCAGATACCCTGCTGGGATCCTGAATCAGTCAGGATGCTGAGGCCGGGCAGCAAAGAGAACCAGATACCCTGCTGGGATCCTGAATCAGTCAGGATGCTGACAGACTAAGCAGCGTAGGACAATAGATACCCTGATGCACCCCTGAGCCAGTCAGGAAGCTGGCAGGCTCTACAGCATAGGACACCAGATACCCTGCCGGGACCCTGAGTCAGTCAGGAAGCTGGCAGGCTGGGAAACATTACACACCAGATACCCCGGTGGGACTCTAAATCCGTCGAGATGCTTACAGCCCGGGCAGCATAGGACACCAGATTCCCTGCTCTCTTGGTTTGACTCAGACCTTGTCACCCTAAAACGCAAGTGCAGGGTGGCCGAGAGAAAATGGCAGGCTTCATGTACATCCTCTGACAAACTGGCCTGTGGCCGGCTCCAAAGGCAATATCGGCTCTCTGTCCTCACCAAGAAGAGAGCCCATATCCAAGCCCGTGTCTCTGCGGCATCTAACAACTTGGCTGAACTCTTTAAAATCTGCAAGGAACTGGCCAATCCTTCCACAGTCTCTACCTCCCCTGTCCCTTCCCAGGCCCCCTACACAGCACTGGCTTCTCACTTCATCTCTAAAACTCAGGACATCCTGTCCTCACTCTCCTCCTCTCCCCTCCCTCCAGATACTCCCTGCTCTTCCACTGGCCCTCCTGCATCCACCTCTCCTCCCTCCTTCTCTGCCTTTTCCCTGTTCTCTGCTGATGAGGTTTCTAGACAGTTCTGATCTATGAAAGTCTCGTCAAAACAGATTCACCCCTGTTCCTCCAAAACCATCTAGGACCACATTGACACCCTGGCTCCTGCCCTGGCTGACTTCTGCAACCACTATTTCACCATTGGAGTCTTCCCATCCCCTCGAAGCACTCCCTTGTGCACCCACTTCTTAAGAAACACTCTGCCGATCCCTCCGGCCCGGCTAACTATCACCCAATTTCCATCACTCCCTTCTTGGGCAAGCTCCTGGACAAACTGCCCATCTCGCAGCTTAATCTCCGCACTGATTCTGTTGGTTGCATTCATGACCATCAGTCTGGCTACAGAGCCACCAGAAGCACAGAAACTGCTCTCCTGAACATCCATGAAGACCTACTCTCCAACCTTGACACTAACACCCCCTGTGTCCCCGTCTTGCTTGATCTCTCTTCTGCCTTTGACACTGTCAACCATGCCATCCTGCTTAATTGTCTCCGCAATAACCTAGGTATCACTGGTCAGGCCCTGGTGTGGTTGACTTCTTTCCTCTCTAACCGACCCTCCCAAGTCCTCTCTATCATCTTTCTCTCTACCTGTGGTGTCCCCCAGGGGTCCAACCTCTCTCCCTGGCTGTTCAACCAATACCTAGCATTCCTTGCCCACTGCATTGCCGCTCTCTGCCAATATTTTCAGTGCTATGCGGATGACACCCAGCTCATTTTCAGGCTACCTTTGGCCACCTTTTCTCCGTCCCTAATCTCTGACTGTCTGTCTGCTATCCAGGAGTGGTGTGCCACCAATGACCTCTGCCCTAATGCCAGTAAGACTTAGATTCTCCTCACTGGCACACCCACCCCCTCCTTTCCTGTAGCTCTCTGGCCGGCCTCCCTTGGCCCTCTTCCTGCTCCCACCTGCGGGGCCAAAAACCTTGGTGTCATCTTCGACTTCACACTCTCTTTCTCTCCTCACATCTCTGATGTTGCTAAGAAGTCACACTACCAGCTGCACCTCCTCAGAGGTATTCTTCCCTTCTTCTCCTTCCCCCAGAAGCTCACTGTCTCCAGAACTCTGGTTCTCTGTAGGCAAGACTATTGCAACAGCCTCTTTCTAAACCTTCCTGCTTCTACCCTCCGGCCTCTGCAACTCATCCAGTAAAGGACTGCAAAACTTGTCCTTCGCCTTAAGCCCAGGGATCGTATCTCTCCAGGATTGAAATCTCGGCACTGGCTGCCAGTGGCTGCGAGGATTAAGTTCAAAACCCTCTGCATCGTCCACAAGGCCTTCTGGGACCTGGGCCGCAATACCTTCAACTCTCTCTTCCTAAATATCTTCCCTCTCGAGCTCGTCGCTCATCCGCCTCCAACTCCCTCAGGCTCAGTCGCTTCTCCAAGCAACGAGTTGGTGGTAGATCTCTCTCTTCAGCTGGGGCCTCCTTCTGGAACAGACTCCCTACCTCCATGAAACTTGAGGAGAACCATCTTAGGTTCCGGAAGCACCTTAAAACTTCCTCTTTGCTTCTGCTTTCAACCCTCCTCCTCCTCTGTTGATGTCCTGGCCGATACTGCACTGGTCACCTGGTCACCCATCTGATCTCAGGCCAAGCCCTGCCAGTTGCACGCCTGCACTACCTCCTTGGCAACCCCTGCACTTGGGGACTGTTTTCCGTATCCCTACAGTCCCCTCACCAGCACTTATGTCTGCACTCACCCTGCACTTGCCACCAGCTGGCCGCTCTTTTTATTTATCTTATGTTAATTTATTTCCCATGTACTGCACTTCCACTCTCCCCCCGCCACACCTTCCTTTTCCCGCTACCCTTGCACTTTCACAGTCTGAATGACACCTGGTCTAGTAGATCCTTGTCTGTCGTCCTTCTGTTCCCCCTCCCTTGTCTCGTCGTGCCTTGAAACACTTGTATATAGGCGCATTACAAATGCAATATCATATCATATCATGTCATATCATGAGTCAGTTAGGAAGCTGGCAAGCTTGGCTGCGTAGGACACCAAATACCCTAATGGGACCCTGAGTCAGTCAGGAAGCTGGCGGGCCGGGTAGCATAGTACACCAGCCACCCTGATGGGACCCTGAGTCTGTAAGGAAGATGGCGGACCGGGCAGCATAACACCAGATACCATGCTGGGACCCTAAATCAGTCAGGATGCTGACAGGCCAGGCAGCACAGAGCACCAGATACCCTGCCTGGACATCTGAATCAGTCAGGAAGCTGACAAGCCAGGCAGCATAGCAAACCAGATACCCTACCAGGACCCGGAGTCAGTCAGGAAGCTGGCGCGCCAGGCAGCATAGGAAACCAGATACCCTGATGGGACCGTGAGTCAGTCAGGACGTTGGTTGGCCTGGCAGCATAGGACACCAGATACCCTGCAAAGACCCTGAGCCATTCAAGAAGCTGGGGGGATGGGCAGCATAGGACACCAGATACCCTGGAGCCACCCTGAGTCATTCAGGAAGCTGGTGCGCCAGGAATCATAGGACATCAGATACCCTGCCGTAACCCTCTGTCAGTCAAGAAGCTGGCAGGACGGGCAACATAGGACACCAGATACTCTGCCGGGACCCTAAGTCAATTAAGAAGCTGGTGGGCCTGGCTGCATAGGACACCAGATACCCTGCTGGGACCCTGAGCCAGTCAGGACGCTGACATGCCTGGCGGCATAGGACACGATATACCCTGCTGGAGCCCTGAGGCAGTCAGGAAGCTGGCAGGCCAGGCAGCATAAGACACCAGATACCCTGCTAGGACACCAAGTCAGTCAGGAAGCTGGCAGGCTGGGCAGCAAACGACACCAGATACCCTTCTGGGACCTTGAGTCAGTCAGGATGCTGACAGGCCCGGCAGCGTAGGACAACAGATACCCTGGTGGGACCATGAGTCAGTTAGGAAGTTGGCAAGCTGGGCTGCATAGGACGCCAGATACCCTGCTGGGACCCTGAGTCAGTCAGGAATCTGGCGGGCTGGGCAGCATTGGACACCAGATACGCTGCTTGGACCCAGAGTCAGTTAAGAAGCTGGCCGGCCGTGCCGCATAGAGTACCAGATACCCTGCAGGGACCCTGAGTCAGTCAGGAAGCCTGCAGGCTGGGCAGCATAGGACACCAGTGTATTGGGGCAGATGTTGGCTAGAGAGCACTTGCCCCCTGCCTTCCCCAGAAAACACTGAATTATAAAATCAGAAAGAACACATTTGCAACTGCACTTTAAATCCTCCTGAAAATGCAGCTGGCACAAAGAAAAGTTAGCTTTGCTACACAAGCAGGGACAGAAGAGGCATTAGCTGGCACAATTAGTGTGCCCTTTTAAATAGAATAGACTAGGTGGCCGGAAAGCACTTACCAAGAGGGGAATCTCACTACACATGTGGGGGCAGCATGGCTATAATTGGCAGGGTTATGTTGCAGCGTACCCATATGGAGAACTGAGATGTGCCAGACAAGCACCAGGCCGGTCGGCAGCAAATAAATGCAGAGCTAATGTGTGCTGCAGAAGAAACATAAGCATAAGACACCAGATACCCTTCTGGGACCCTGAATCAGTGAGGATGCTGACTGAGCCAGCTCAGGTAGCAGACACCTAGTCCAAGAAAAGGTTGCCAAGTTACACACAACTTTTTTTTGTCTTTCCTAGCCTGGAACTCGAGAATCCCTTCCCCCGTGTGTTTGGAGAAATGTTTATCCATCACACCCGGTTAATTGATACTAGACAGTCCTTATCATATCACTGCAACTTTCACGCATAAAAGTCAACAAAAGTAACCCTTTCCTCACACTTAACTGCGGAAGTGTGAGGAGCCTACATGAATTCCCTCTGGGCATTCTGGGTGCATATGCTCGCCCTGAGCCCTAGGGCAGTAAGTGGCGCAGTATAGAAGCGCCATAGCATAACATGACCTTCTATTGCAATGCTCGAGATCACAAAATCGAGAGAGGTTGATTTTGGGTGGTCCAGATATGTCATCAACCATGCCCTCCCCCCCCCCCCCCACCAAACCCCCAGCCTCCCCACTTGGAAAGTCTGGCTGAGGAGACAGCAAAGCTGGAGGCTGCTGCATCCGGGTCCTGAAGCTGGCAAACTGACCTGGCACCATCAGAGCATTAATCAAGCACTGGGCTTAATTGACACTTTGATGACAGTCCATAGTTGCCAACATGGCACAATCCAATATGTAGGTGCTTATCCAGTCCGGTTTTTTCCCTTTGCATTCTGGGACTTGTTGTCAGTGTTTTATAATGGGGATACGTGAAACTACAAGTCCCAGAATGCAGGACAGAAAAAAATCAGGACTGGATAAGCGCCGACAGATTGAAATGGGTCATGTTGGCAACTATGTGACACTCCCTGGGCTACATTCCGAACAGGCATTCCAAGCAAACTGTCTTAGAAAACCATGGATATATTCTGCTCAGTCCCAGATAAATAAGCGCCTATTTGGTTGGCTATTTTATAGTTAAAACTACAACTCATTCACAAATAGCATTTAAAAGCAAGAGGTGGAAAAACTAATTTCAAAATGTAGCATTTCAAAAAATGCATATACACCCAATTGCTGATGCATTTAGGGCATTTCACAATTGAGATCTCAAAAAATCATTGTTATTATTATTATTAATAATAATAATAATAATAATACTTAAGTAGAGGTTTTATTTGACACATGGTCCCTAGACATCATTGAACAAATGTGTGCATACCATATTTGTATAGTGCTTACTATCCTCCATGGGTCTCATGGCACTAGACATGACTGTAGCCATTAGCTGCAGCAGGCTTGCAGAGCGGGAACAGTCAATGCTGCTATCCACTGGATGTCTCCCAGAGGAAAAGGCGCCACCAGTGTTTTAAGTGGGATAAGATATTGTGAGGGGCTCTAAAATGGCAGTAGGGCCTATGTGATGGGCATTGCCTAAAGAGTGGTTGGTGTAGCGTAAGTGAGAGGTGGGGGTGGCACATGGGGCTTCGGCAAGAGCCCCATCCCCCTTTCCTCATGAGACCTTGGGCCTCATTACGACTCCGGCCGTAACCCTGCCGGTGCTACCGGTAGGTTGCCGCCAGACTTGTAATATTTTACTGGCGCCGGACTTCCCAGTGCCACTGGGAAATTACGAGCCCGGTGGCCCAGGAAGTCAGGCGCTGGTAGAATATAAGTTCCTATTCCCATAGAGTTGCGAAGGACTCTATGGGAGTGGGGACCCGGAAGCACCGGCACCATTGTTAACAGTGCCGGTGCTTTCAGGACCTACCTATCCTAGCCTCTGCGCCCGGCAGGGTCATAGCAGGCATGGCAGGCAGACACGTAGTTTGCCGGTCCGGAAACAAAGGTGTCAGTGAGCTTACCAGCAAACTTGTAATGAGGCCCAAGCTTGTATTTTGGGTCACTCAGCATGGTCTCCGGTGCTCTATCTGCAGCCATTCTGCATGCTATACATACAGCTCCCTCTGGTTCGGTTTGTAAATAAACCCCTCTCTCGCTCAGTATATAAATAATTCAACTTAGTCTCCTACTAAATCTCCTAAAAGAAAAGGGAGGGGGACAAACAGCACCAATGTGGAAAGGACTGGACTTAGGGTGTGCAGGGTCCTGGGCAGCAAAACATGTGCGTGATCCCCTAATTTGCATATACAGAGTCATGGGTGACATCACAGAAAATGGCATTGCAGAATGAGTGTGAGGCTCGAGGTAATCCTGGAAAGTTACATTAAAAGAAGTTGTCAGGAGTAAGACAAGAGGAAAACGTGTTGTGATGTCCTTAATATCGAGCAATTGCATGACTGGGTATTTTTGGAGTTGGGGCAGTGTGTGCAGAATCACTTCAAGGGACTTTTCATTTTGGCAGATAAGGCACAGTGAGATTACATGGTGTGCCAAATAGCACACGTTTTGAATAAGGAGCCCAGTATTTAACTCAAGCGCTGGAACCCATCTTCCAAGCTGTTGTTGGCAGAACTATTGTTTGCCACCAGTACTTTTACACATTTTGTTTGGAAAAACACCATCTGACTTTGGAATGCGAGGCAAAAATTCTGATTATGTTTTGCTAACTGGATAAAACTGTTGTTTTTTCAGTCTCTTCATGATTGATTTGAAGTGTAAGCTGTATATATTTAGCGATATTGTCCACACTAGCCATATGCTCTTATTTCAGAAGCTACAAATGAGGATTAGTTTGACTGTCAAATAAATCTCCAAGCAAATTTTATTTAAAAACATGAAGGTGAGCTACATGCCTAACAGATGTCTCTTGCTGTGACCACAGGTGCCAAAGGCACCTGGGCAGGGATTGGGCCTAGGATGGACAGAGCAAAGGGCTGCTACTGCAGGATTGGCTTGTAGTGTGATTGAAGTGAAACCTACATATGAGGTCTTGAAGCAGTGAGAGTCAACAAGCCCAGCTACCCTTTGGGTTTGGTTTCGCCCTATACCAAATAAACAAACAAACAAACAAACAAACAAGGTCACAGGCCTTCAAATGTTAACAAAATCAGCCCAAGGCTCAGACCAGGGAAACAACTTCTCCAGGCCAGCAACCTCTCTTCCCACATCCGGGGCCAATCATTAGGACTCCTTTGGCCTCTCCTCCTTTCCCCTCCTCATCTTGGCTTTCAGCAATACTGTTTTATGGAGAGTACTTGAAAGGTACACAACTCCTATTTAATCTCTCTGATAAATATGTAAAATTCTTGTATAAATAGGTAAAGCAAAAAGAGTCCAACAGTAGCCTTACTATGCTCCATCTTGAAAGAAAGACTATAAATACCAGAATGCAAATCAGCAGTTGGCAAAACAACACCTTACAGTTTTCATAAATGTGCTTTCAAGTCTCACAGAAAAACAACTGGTGGAAAAATAATTTGGCTGTTTTTCTTTGCATGACAATGAAAAATGTCATATGATATTAGGTAAATGTCACATTCTACAAAAAAATAAATGTTTTTCGGTGTGTTAAACATTTATTTGGGTGACTTATTGTAATGGTCTTTAAAGAAGACATACATTTAGGTATCTAACCTTAGTATTATTATTATTATTATCATTGTTAATAGTGTATTTATTGGGTGCTGACCTACCTTCGGGAAGTAACGGAGCGCTTTACAATTATAGGGGGCACAATAAGGTTAGGGACCATAGAAACAAGTGAGTGAGGATGTTCATGTTAATGTTAATGTTAAAGGGCATTTGTACCGCGCACTATCACCACCGAAGTGGTCCCCTGGCGCTCTGGTGGCTCTGAAAAAAGGGGAGGAGAGGGGGTGGGTTAGTGGGAATAAGCTGAAAAAGTGCAAGAGAGTAGTGGTGTGCTTTTGGCAGCCTCAGCCCGGTGGTTCCGTTGGCTGGGCTTGGGTGTGTTTTACGGTCCGTAGTCGTCGTGTGCTGTTGTGCAAGTCTATGTGTGCTTTGTTTTGTTGTGGCATTGTTGTGAAGTGTGTGCGGATTGCTGCGTTTTAGGCTTGTGGTTGTGTTTGGTTATAGTTTGAGAGGTGTATGCAGAGGGATGGAATTGTTAGTTGGTTGGTTAGTTGGCATTGCTGTCCTTGCAATTATGGGATTACATCTAGGTGCGGTACATGCTAACAGTCACATTTCTATCTAGATGCCGCGCAAGCGGAAGTTCAGAATTCTAAGTTTGGTGTGTTCTAGACAGTCACATTTCTATCTAGATGCGACCTAACAACAGGGGAGCGAGGGGGGCAATGGTCAGCAATGAATCTTCAAGTAACCAGGGGAGGAAACATTGGGGATCAGATCACCCAGTCTGAAGTTTGGTGGGGAGTGGAGGGTGGGTGTTAGGGAGGAGCTTTTCCTTGAAGAGGAGGGTCTTGCGCTCCTTCTGGAACTGTAGTAGCGAAGGGGCGTGTTTGGTGTTGATGCGGAGGAGGTTCCAGGGTCTTGGGACGTAGACATAGAAGGTCTGTCTCCTGTTGTTTTACTTCCTGCACTGGCGGAGTTCAAGTCTGCAGATGTCCATCTGTATCTGGTGCCTTGTGTCTGCTTTCAGCATAGAAATACCCAGATTCCAATTCTTAATAACCTTGCCTGGGACAGAGAGGAAACCTAGCCTCATGCTCGGAAGTCATGTAGCCTCTATACAAAACACACTCTTAGTTGGTGTACACATGCCTCTCGGAGGGTTGGACCATGGCGACCCAATTGTACATGCCTTGGACCCGCCTTGAATGAGGGGGGCTGTCTGCTTTGCATATAATCAAAGTGCATTTTGGGAACATAAGAATGACCATTGATTTGTAAAATATGACTATGATAGTAATTCAAGCATGGAAACCTTCTGAACACAATGTACACAAGGCTTGGTGATCAGTTCATTGGTCATAACATTCTCTCTAACAGTGACATGCTAGCAAACCCCAACCCATACATACTGCTTTGAAAAGTTTCAGCATTCAGGCAGAGGCTGTCCTGCATCAGCAGAGGCCAACTGTTCAGTTTTACAAATGCATGAAGATTTCACAGGGCGAGTCCCCCGTTCAAGCTTCAAATGGCGCACAGGAGCAATTAGTCTCAGGTCCCCATGAGTGGAGGACTGAGGGAGCCCTGGCTTGCAATTTTTGTAGACTGTTGGGATTCTGCCCCTGGTAGCCCCGGCCCACTTAAAGGCCTGGTAACCATCAAACCCCTCCATCCACTAGCTTTACCTCCCAGCTTCAGACCTTTAATTCACAAAGTAGATGAACGAAACGAAGGAAGGAAGTACAATAAATCTTGAAAACGTGCTTGGAAGGTATGTGTAATCACTGGACTACCGGGAGGTTGGGCATTAGTAATCGCGCAAACCTTTTTAATTCAGTCATGACACCACTGCCCACCCTGAGTGTCTCGAGACTATGCCTCCCAGTCTCGTAATACCTGCCAGTACTTGGAAGAGGGTTCCTTTTGTAACGTATTGCAATGCTCACAGCTACCAGACACATCTGTTCGTAGTCAGTCCATTAGGTCCTGGAATAAGGCATATTGGCGGCGCTGTGCTAGGACCCTGAGGGTTCCAGGTCCAGGCCTGCAACTATGAACCATGCATAAGTCATCCCCACAGCTGAACCCCTCCTTACCCTTCTTTTGGAGAACTAAAAAGCGTGCACTTCACTTGAGAGGCTGCAAGTTGGCTTGTTAAGAAGTCAGGTTGGCGCATCGATGCGCTTGGTGATAAATATGCCACACGTTGGCAGAACCCATGCACATGGTGAGAAAGCGGTAGTTATAATAATTATAATGGGTTATTTACAACGCGCTTAATACCCAGAGGTTTCTAAGCACCGACCCGGGGAGCGAATCTGTGTTGCTCGCGTGGTCTTGCTTCCAAAGCGAGCGCGTTGCCCCTCAGCTATCCACCCGAGACTTCCACACAGGAGTTTTTTTAAATCAAAGTAGCACTGCCCATGTGCAGGTGTGCACGCAGGCATTTTCCATACTGCCTGTGTATTCAAATAGAGTCACCCATTTACATTCATTGAATTCAATGTATTGAATTCATAAAGCGCTTTCGCTGAAGCGGGGAACAGCTTGAAAGACGATTCAACAGAAGCGCAATAGTATCATCACAAAGTCCATTTTAGATAACGTCAAGAGTACAGGGAAGAGGGAGAAAAAATAGAGAGAGCAAAGCCTTCCAAAGTGTGTGGGCCAGTAACGAGAAGGAATGAAATCGGGAGCTTTGGGAGTATTGAGAAGAAAGAGAGATTGGGAACGAACAGGACGAGCAGGAGGGTAGAAGGAAACCAAAGAACAGAGATAGGGAGGAGAAAGACCACGCGTACACTTAAAAACAATGCACAGGAAATGATGTAATAGCCTGGACTCGAAAGCTAACCAGGAAATGGATTTTAAAGCATTTGAAATAGACGCGCGAGGGGAGAGTGCTAATAGCAGAATTAAAGATTGGACGTAAAGGAGCGAGACGATAGGCAGGGAGACCGATGAGAACAGCAGAGCAGTAACTAAGTCCGGCAAGACTTGGGCAAGAGATCAGAAGTTTGGTAACGTGGAAAGTTAGGAGAGAGTGAGTTTTAAGTATATTAAAAAGCTGAAAGCAGCAAGAAAGTGCAGGAGCAGGTATATGGAAAGCAAAAGGTAGACCAGAATCACATGTGACTCCTAAGTCACGAGATGAAGCAGACGGAGGAATAGAAGATGGGGGAAAGGAGATAGAGGAAGGAGAGGCAGAAGAAGAAATAATAGCCCTCACAGCGGGTGCGGGGGCCAATCAGGCCAGAATCTACTGATGCAAGCCCAGGTTTGAAACAACCATATTGCTCTGAGCACCTGCCGTCCCCCAGAGCTGATGTTTTCCCTCCGCCCCTGCCTACTATGCCCAAATCCATCCCGCCCACTCACCGTCCCCTATCCAACGCTTCTTACATCGGCGGCTCCTCTGCCCAGGCTGCATGGTTTCTTACTTTAGTGCCATGGAAATGGAAGAGGGGCTCTGAGCGGAATCCTACCTTCCATTTCCATGGCAACCCTACCCCCACCCCTGTCGCTGCTGCGAACGAAGCAGTGCTGCCGTTTTATTTTTCTGTTGCTATTAGCACCTCAAGGGTTTGCCTCAGGGTGCGAAATCAACCCGTGTTGTGCAGGCTACACCTGCTAAAGAGGAGGATGGGAAGCACAGAATTTCAGTTTAGGATGGATTGAGGTGGAGGAACCATGAATGCATCAAAGATTAAACAGATAATAGAGAGGCAGAAATGTTACTATCGATAGCTTCAGAGAAGGTAGAGAAAGACACATCTGGGTGTCGTCTGCATGCAAGTGGTAAGAGAGACCAGTCTAAATGGTTTACTGATGTGGGTAAGGGGGGGGGGCGGTGTACAGAGAGAAAAGGAGCAGGCCCAGGAAAAGATCCTTGAGGCTCACCATGGTGAAGAGGAGCAGAAAGGTTACAAGCCCAAGAAACCGATCAGAGTTTCTTGGGAACGATCCAAGTGATGGGAACAAAAGCAGTTCACGGCATAGCTATAAATGCCGAAGGAGGAGAGGGAGGACATTAGAAGAGAGTGAGCCACAGTGTCGAAAGCAGCCGAAAGATCCAATAGAGGAAGGATGGAAGATCGTTTAGAATGGCGGCCAGAGAGGAGAGATTCCCTGACAGCAAGTAAAGCAGACTCAGACGAGAGCAGAGGGTGGAAACCAGATTGAAAAGTGGCGAGAACAGAATTAGGACCACGGGAAATATAGAGTTGAGAATAGATGCCATGTTCTGGAAGTATTGAGAAGTAAGGTAGAAGAGAAATTGGGCAATAGTCAGATGGGGTTGAGGTCCATAGTAGGTTTCTTTAGTATCAGAAGATTGACTTTGTGCTTATAAAGTGGGGGAAAAGAAGAAGTGGTGCGAAAGATTGAGAAGTGCTTTAAGAAAAGGGAGTATAAGGTGGAAGACCTTTGGAATAAATGATGAGGCAATGGGATCGAAAGGAGAGGCAGAAGGGTGGGCTCTGGAGATGGGGTGGGCTTTATCAGTATCAGTAAGAGAAGAAAACGAGGCAAAATAAGGTAAAGGGTGTGCACAAGAGGAAAATGAATATGGTGAGATGAAGGCACTCAATTCAAAACTCTTACTCTGACACACAAATGCCTACGTAAATCTACTCCCACCTAACTTGCTGGCAAAGTCTCTAGACCTCAATCCAACAAGCCAACGTGCCCTACACACCTGGACCTGCTCTCCACACCAAGATTCAAACTTCAGAAAGCTGGAGGCAGCAGCTTCCCATCTATTGGTGCCAGACACTGGAATACCCTTTCAGCCAAACTTAGGTCTGAAGAATCCTTCTGGACCTTCCGAAGACAGCTGAAAACATGGCTCTTCACACAGGCAACACATAACTAAGCCAAAGCACCTGAGCCTTCAAGTTAGCTATACTAGTAACACCCGAGTCTAAGATGATGTCATAGCCTAGTTTGTATTGTATTATCTCTCTACCTGTCTTGCATATGCGCACCAATGTAACCACTGTAACCTGTATTGTCCATTTATTTGTAAGAGCAGCACCCTGTGAGGATCTAGATGCTCTTCTTTCCTCTCTTCTTCATTTGGACTCCCTGTTCTTTCTTCTTGTAGATCATGTGTGATTGTTAATGTTGTCTCTGTGGGTTTATTCTCCGACGACTCTTGTCTCTTCGGAAGTTACGTTTTTTCCAATTGTCTTTTCACCTCACTTGTAGTGGAACTTCTCATAGTAGGCAGTCTCTTCTTCTCCCATGCTTTGGATTGTGGTTCTGCAGGTTGCCCCCCTTTGTCTGAACACTGGATTGTCTATTATTTCTGGACACAGTTCTCTTGCTGGGCTATGGGAAGTGTCCAAACCAGGCAATAATTCAGCAAGTCTCTTTACTGTGCATGCTCAAAATATACGAGTTCCTGATCTACGCCTCTGATCTGCTTCATTCCCAAATACATGCTGTGTCCTTGTCAGTATAAAAATAAAAATGAAATCTCTGGCACTACTCTCTCGATCTGTCCCTTGGCGGAAAGTTTAAAATCTTCTCAAATAGTTCTGTTGATGGTTAGAAAGTTCAACTTGCATCACGATACCATGCAAGAGCATGCCCATTTGCGTAGAATTAGCTGGGTCTCTGATGAATGTGAGGATGTCAACATCGACAGGTCTCCCCACAAGCTCTGGAAAATCCTTTATTAGGTGAAAGAAAACATTACTTGCCAATCTGCTGTCTTCTGATGACAGGGACATTTGTCCGGCCTTTAGTTTGGGTCTGTTTGGCTCTCACTTACTGTGACAGTTTCTGCAATTTTGGTGCACATGAAGAGCAACTTGGATAACAGTGCCATCTAAGATTATGCTTAGACATTCTGTATTTGCTGGATCTCAAAGAAATGTCAATACGTCTGTAGTTCTTCCAACAAGATTTGGACAATCTTCAATTAGGCGAAAGAACAGTACATTAATAAGCCTATTCGCTTCTTCCTCCGCTTCAGACATTTGGTTTTTCCTCGTTATATTCCGGAAGTAGGAGGAAATGTTCGGCAATTATAGTAAGCAGCCCCCCTATAGTCTTTTCATTTTCAGGATCTTGAAGAAAGTCAGCGATACTGGTGAGCCTCCCCACCAGTGACGGGTATGAGCTCAAGACTAGGTCAAAATAATTCAGAATGTCTTTATTGATGTCGCTACTGTGGGACACCATAAGTGATTCCAAACAAGGTCTCTGAGTGGAAAGAATCTGGATACTGTATGTTCTTCCAATTTGTATGTCCTCGATCAAAATTTGGCATGTTCTTTTCTAATCAAGGCTTCAGTGTTTCTCAGTCCAAAGTACAAAGTCAACAGACTATGTTGTGGCTTATGAGTGCCATTTTCCTCTTCACCCTGCAACTAGGATGCACAGAGTGTCAGTTTTTATGGCCTTATCCCCCTTTTTTGCTCAGAAGAATGTCCAAAATGAAGCCACAACTTTTGCACAAAAGTTCCTTGTCTTTGCTTTACTGCTGGTCATGCGTCCTTCTTCCTCGTCATGGATCGCGTCTGGACATGCTATCAGGCCTGGACTGACCCACCGGGACACCGGGAGTTTCCCCGGTGGGCCTGGGCACACAGGGCCTCTTTTCTTGGGGGAATGCCATGGACGTCATTTAGGGGTCGCCAAAGGTCGCGGCAGCTGCGGCCACCACCGCGACTACTAGAGACTCCCTTGCGACCCCTGATTTTTGGGTGTAAACAATTTATTTTTAAACAAAAAAAAAATCACATTTTATTTGTTAAACAGAAGCTCCTGTGGAGCTTCGCAGCGCCCACAGTGCGGGGGACACCAGCAACTTCAAGCTCACCCCTCACTCAGGCTTCTTCATTTGCAGGGCCAGTCTGACACTGACATGTGCACAGAAGCTGCTAAATCGGCCCGGGCTGGCGCCTCAGCGGTGAAGTGAAAGAGCAACAGTAAGCCATGGGGAAAGTTATCTCGTATTTCAATTGTAGAGTTAACTTCTCCGTGGCTTTATTGGTGGCGCCTCTCATGCCAGATGCTTGGAGGGGTCACAGGGTCAGCGTTCCAGGTGCCATAAAGGCGTGCAGCCAGAGCCGTTTGCAATTGTAAATGGTTTGTGTGATGAAGGGAGAGGTTTCAGTCAGTCTGTGTATTTTGAGGCTGGCTGTAATGGATTCACAGTGCAGTGCTCGTGTTCGTTCTCGTGTGCGGGTCACAGTTGAGAAAGTAAGTGATGCCGGACAGGTTTAATATAGAAGTAATATAAGCAAACCATGGCTTATCGTGACTGTTGTGGAGAAGGATTGTAGTGTGAGATATGTTTACATTTGTAATTAACTGTCAATCCGAGCTTCTGGAGCACATTCTCCACCACAGGGCTTATAAAAAATATGGAGTGCCTTGAATATGGAGAGTTAGCGCTTGTGTTTGCAGACAGCAAAATGTTGCAAAAGTCACTGGATTCAGCAACTGCTTTTTTTTGCTCTTGCACTTTTTCATCCTTGTTTATTTTTTGTTGCTGTTAAATATGTTGCCATTTTCCGAGCATGTCCTATTTACGAGTATGCAAAGCAAAATCATATGCACATTTCAGCTATTCTTTCAAACCTGCCAACTGTGGGTAGCTTTTAAAGGATTTAAAAATAATCCCCCAAAAAAACCTTCTTTAAATATTTTAATACAACTGCTCGCTGTCGCCGCAGCCAGGCATGTGCATGAGGTTGGTAAATTTTTGAAGGGCCGACCCAAGCTTTCATCCTACAAAGTTGAATGAACCATGTAGTTCAGTTAATAATACACGTATTTGCAAATATCCCAGATTATATTTGATTACAAAAGTTTTTTAGGCCATCTATGCTGTTTTCTGCTTTTTTCATTTCACAAGTAAATTGAGACCAATGGAAAGATCCTCCTGCGTTTTCTGATTATTGCAACTACAAAATCAACACGTCTGAATCAGGCCCAGGCACTCATTCCCAGACGGAAATGTTGCGCTGTTTTGTGAATGTAAAGTTTCCAACGCAGCAGCAATTATCTTTTATTCAGCCCAGTAATGCCATTACAGTAATAGCATGCAGCTGACTCCGATAGCATCTTACAAGGTCTTACATCGCACGTGCTTTACCATTTCAAGTGATCGCATATAGCTGGGGTGCAACACACTCACTCCTACACCTCAAGAATGTTTTCTTATTTTTTAAGCTGGCAGAGCAGTCTAATGCCTACCTCCCACGGTTTCCAAAGTGTAGTTTGAAAGACCTCAATTCTGCCACGGTGGCAGGAATGATTTCATTTTCTGGAAATGCAGACATCATATAGCCAGGCAAATAAACATTGCAGTGGCTTCTACCAGGCATATTTTATGAAGTGGTATGATGAAGCAAGCATGATAAGTGTTCTTATTGGTCTAGACTGGCTTACGTTCGGACATGTTTTCTTCTTGTGACATGTCACCTTTAATGTCCAAACCAACTGGAGTATGTTCTTACATAGGAGTACTGGCATGTTTGCGGAGCCAGCTTTGTGCCTGGTGCCAGTAATGATACTATAAAACACATCTTAAAGCGAACATAAGCATGTTCTTATATATGAATACTAGCATATGTTGATGAAACCAGCATGGAAATGTATGGGCACAGCCAGCATGAAAATATTTTTATACTGTACCGGCATATATTGCAAGAACCGGCATGACAATGCATTGGGAAATGCGCTTGTACACCTTTGGTGACTTGCATCTATTGTACTTTTTTCATGAGTTTCCCTGCTCCCTACAAAACTGTTTGCATGCCAGGGGAAAGATTGGAAGAGTAGAGAGGGCAGGAGACTGCTCATTCTCACAGCAGTCCTTAAGTGCGTGCTTTTAGACTTAAAGGAGAGAGTGAACTGCTTGTAACATTGAAGCTGCACTAGAATAGTCTCATTAGAATGGGTAAAGAAGTTAGATGCCACCCACACAAATAGGTTTGCCTCTCCCCAACATCTCTGAAGTTAGCACCACTCCCAACATTTCAAGGGTTAGCTCGCCCACCCCAAATTTAGGTGTCGTTGTGCCTCTAAGGCTGTTCAAGCATAAGCGAGAAACGAGTTTGAGATTTCATAGCACGTGAGTGACTGACTGGTGTGAGCAATGAATGTAAAGGGAAATACATATTGGAAGATAGCATGATGTGCCGGTGGAGGAATGGGAGGATAGGACAGGGACCAAAGACTGATATGTTAAGATCTGGTAATTGGAGGACAGGCGTCTGCGACAGTAGCAGAAATCGTATTACTCCGGGCGATCACTCTTTGTCTGAGGCCCTGTGTTTCTGATGTGTTCAAAAATGCTGCCACTTCCTGTTTTGTCAAGGGGTGAAAGGTCATGTGCTATCACTTCCGGTGATGTCACTTGGGGGGGATCAAATGATGCCACTTCCTGTGATGTCATCAGAGGTCAAGGGTCATGTGATGTCACTTCAGCTACCCCTGGAATTTTGATGAAATGACGTCCCAGACTGCTGCGGGTTTGAGCTCTCCTATCATCAGGCCGTCTCATGGAGAATCACGCTGCAAGTGGCAGCTCTTGGTGCCTGCAGCAGGTGGGTGTGTGTCTCTGTTTCTCTTTACCTCAGTTAATCTTGTAATGTGTTTCATGCACTGCCTTCTTGCTAATTAATTGCAATCATGTAATTCTCTCTTTCCTGCTTCTGGGTCTCTTGTCTGGCACTCTTCTTTTCCTTTATGCGTGTATCTCCCTCTCTCTGTTTGCTCCTTCCTCTCCCTTAGTTTCTCTGTTATAGACCTCCATATATCTGTCTGAATGTCTGTATGCATCTAATTCGTCTATTTCTTTCACTAGTTCAGTATCTGCACCGGTGTCTTTATCCAGTTAATTCCACACATGTTAGGTCACTGTTACAGTCAGTGTTTTAGCAAAAGACCGTTTCTCACTATTTTCAGGGTATGACTACTCGCTGTAATGTCCAGTTCAATACGAGTGAACATTTAACAAACGTTAGAATAGACGGTGCTGCATGCATTTGAAAGTCACCAAAATGATAGTTTATTTGTAAGGCATGTACTCTTCCAATCTTCAACATGCAGTTTAAAAATAAATACATTTGGTGATCAGCAACAGCATTTTTTAAATCAGGTTTGTCCTCTCTAAATATCATATTCCATGGGCCTCATTACGACCCTGGCGGAAGACCATGGTGCTATTAGCACCATGGTCAATGCCGGTAAGTTACCAACTCTGCCATGGAGAAAGGGGGAATTACCACCCCATTACAAGGTTGGCGGGGCGGTAATTCCCCCTTCCTCTATGGCCCTTCCCCATTCCCATTTTTGCCCCATAGGGCTCAATGGGAATGGGGAAGGCGCTAAGTACGGTGCCGCAAATTGCGGCACCGTAATTAGCACCAAGGTCCCTTTGCGGGTCCCTACTTTAACGGCTGGTCTACACCAGCCTTTAAGGTCGGGTCCCGCAAAGGGACCTCGTAATTAGGGGCTAATAGGTTAACAGCGCCCCAGCCTTTTACGGCGCCGTTAACCCATTAGCGCCTGGGTCGTAATGAGGCCCCATGTTTTCTACGCCTATACTTGTAATCGGAATAACGAAACTACAGGTTCCAGAAAGCACAGCGTTTTACTCTGGGTGAAAGATCAGGAGTTGCTCAAGATGGCATGTTGCGATGTAAGCTACATTTTAGCAGATCTTCTATTAGGGTACAATGCATACACTTTTGGAGTCCTAATGACTTCCTCAAACATTCAAGCGTAAGCATCTGAATACTTGCACTACCATTCTGAAATACGTATTGAAAAGACTGTAGTTCCAAAAGATTCCAAAACAGGGTCCGATGTGCTCTCAATGAATGCTAAATATGGCATACCGAAATAGCTAATTCAGACCTTCAGCATGCAGAGGCAGATGAAACTTAGTAATAATAGCAGCTATTATAATAGCGCTTAGAAGCATGAAGAATGTGTCATAAAGCACAATATGAAATTGAAATATTATTGAGCTATACATGTAAACAAATATGTAAAAATATTTATGAATGCGTAGGTATTTACACATTTTGTAGGTATTTTAAATTTAAATATTTGTTGGTATTTTAATAATTTTCTAAATGATAAAATGGCGCTGTGTGTTTTGTAGTTTTGCGAGGATGCTGATATTCTTTGAAATGAGTTTAATTTTATTTATTTATTTTAAATTAATGTATAACTGGATTTAAACTTTAAACAAGCACGATCATATACCAAGGACACGTCATCACAGCGCTTTCATTATCCAGCAATCCAGTAGGTGTTTTCCAAAAGGAAAACGTGAGGAAGGAGCAGTGCAATGCCAGTGTGCGGTGAATGCTTGAAGGAACGGGCAGATCTGGATGAACACAGCAGACTTGAGGTCCATGTAGGATCTGGCAACTCATTCCACTTTTAGACCACAGAGGTTGGCCTATTGTCATTCAGAGGGTGTAAAAACAATATACAGAAAATGTTTGATCGCGAAACACTCATTTTAATTCTTCCCTGAAATGTATGATGCAAATGGCTCTCACAATGTGTCAGGATTAATTGGCATGAATTCCTCTTTCAGACATGTCTTCTGACTTGGATGTATTGTTCTGCACTCAATAACTAGTAAGCAGTAAGAGCCCAAGATGTGCCCTGCCTTGTATAGGTTTCAGCGTTTATACGTTGGGAACCATTGCCCACTACCAGTGGTGGACTGGCCTACAGGGAACTCTGGAGATCTTCTGGTGGGCCCCTTTTGAGTGGGATGAATACAGAATTTCTTACAAATCGTTCAGTTCATGTTAATGTGGGGCCACTTTTAAAAAAAATTCCAGGGCCACTTTTGGTTCCCAGTCCAGCCCTGCATGCTATGGTTCTTCCACGTCGTCTGTAGTCTCTTTGCAGTGGGGTGCAGGCAGGGGGCCTTCTCCGATGTACGGCTTGATGTCACCAAAAAAGATCCAAGCTCTTCCTCCTGTAGTTTCACTGCAGAGGGTGTGCAGTCTTCCACTGTAAAGGGACCGTTAAACCTTGGCTCATACCACCTTTTCCTCATGTGGTTCTTCACCAGGATAGTGTCTCCAGGGAAGATTGATGGTACACAAAGTTCTTGAGCTGTGTCTGTAGTAGTATCTCCTGTGTTCTGTGCTGCCCTGAACCCTTTTCGTCGTCGCTGCAGCTGGCCTGAATTTACAATAAGACAAGATGTCATGCAATTCAAGTAATGTTGCTTTTCAGACCCTAAGATTTCTCTTGGTGGCTGGGCATCACATCTAGCACTGTCTCGGGGTGTCAGGGGAGTGCGCATTCTTCTTCCTGTGGCTATTTCGTGTGGCGTAAGATGATGGTCAGAACCGGGTTGGTTCCTGAGTGCATACAGTGCCAAAGGAAGGCAGTGTAACCATCCCTTTCTTAGAGTAAGCTTCAACTTGGCTATCCTTTCTTTAATAAGCCGTTGAACTTCTCACATATTCCGTTACCTTGCAGGTGATACACCGACGAGAACTTGTGCTTTATACCATGCAACAAGTTAATCTGTCCAAAAACTTCATTGACAAAGTAAGTCCCATTATCTGATCTCATGACTTCACATACTCCCCACCTGGGAAATACCTCTCTCACTAGAAATTTGTCCGCACAGGTAGAGTCTGGGTATGTACATGACCTGCTTCTCTCCATCTAGAGAATGGACACACCACAACAATTAATGCCTGTACCCGTTACATACTTGAATCATATCGACGTAATCGACATGCAAGTGCTGAAAAGGTCCATTAGGCCTTGGGATGACTCCTCTAATTACTTTTAGTGTGTGCCCAGCCATGAACTGTTGGCAAATTATACATTTCACCATAAAAAATGCAACATGCTCCGCTAAGTTTGGTATAAACCAGTCTTCAGCGAGCGTTGCCGCTAGATTCTTTTTTGTCATGTGTGCTGGATAGTGTAACTGTTCCAGCGCTATTTTCCACAGGGCTATAGGCATTACTGGTTTACTAGTGCTGCGTTGTCACCACACGCTTTCAGAGGGGTTTAAAGAACACCCTCACCACTTCTAGAGGATGTTCTCCTCCTGTGGTGCCTCCCCTTAGAATTCCATTAACTGGGTTTGTCCCAAATTATTGTAGCTTTCAGGTTCACTGCGTGCAACAATCCTTTTTTCATTCACATTTGCATTTTCTACATCCATGATCGTCTCGCTCTTGGATGCCATACACTTGGCTTCTATGCCTGCTGCTTGATTTCCTTGTGAGATCAAATCTGTCCCTTTCCTGTGCGCGGTGCACTTCACGACTTCTATGCCCACTGGGAGCTGTAGTGCCTTAATGAGCCTGTCCAATAAGTCTGTGTGCTGCACTGGCGTACTGTCCACATTTGGAGGTAGCCCCTCCTTTTTCAGCGCGCTAAGCCTGCGTGTACTGTTGATGTCACATAGGCGGAGTCACTGTACACCGTTACTTCCTGGTCTGCGTGATTCTCAATCGTGAGTATCAATGCTAATAATTCTGCAGCCTATGCTGAATAATGAGATGGTAATCATGCACTAAGAAGCACTCAAAATTCTCCATTTGCTGTGTGTTTCATTACAGCAGCACCTGTATACCTTTGTCCATTGCTTTGATCGATCCTCGAGGAACTGTCAACAAAGAAAATTTCCCCTTCTGCCAATGCATTTTCTTTCCCTCTGGGAATTTTGTCATAGAATTCTTCATAGTTTGCGCAGTCATGTATTGGCTCTCCTTCAGTGACTGGTTCTGCTATGAACATAGCTGGGTTCACTATCTTGCATCGGACTATCTTAATCGATGGGTTCGATATGATCACTTCATAAGCAGAAGCTCTCTGAGATGTCAGTAAGCCCTTCAGTTTCTCTAGAATAGCAAATAGCGAGTGCTAGATGTACAATGACATTGAGCCAACTGGCCCATAGAGTTGGGATTTGCCCAGAAGCACTTTAAGACAAGATAGCAGCACCTTTGAGATTGATGGGGGTGCAGATTAATACTCCAACACCAAATCAATAATGACAACTTGATGGTTTGGCAAATGGAGTCCGTTTAATGACAAGTACAAAAAATGGGGAGTCTCATGAATATCAGCAGGTGCGTGATCTCTCTCGCTTCACAACTCTAACGATCTTCATAAAAAACATAACGTTTATACTCATCATTGATGTGTAACACTTAAAAGTTGGCATGTACTTCTATTGGTTCAGGAAAGGTAACTTTAATATAGGTACTATATCGGTATATGGTAACGGAGTAAGGGGATTGGGTAAACACTGTCAGGTGGGGCCTCTAAGCCCGTCCTTCAAAATGGCTACTGTAGACGTCACTAAAAATACGACGTCCTATTTGTTCTACTACATATAGGACCCTATATTACTGGGTCCTTTGTGATTGGGTTGGCACCAACCCCACTCATACTTTTTCACTTTGCTTAGCAGCACGCAGAATGGTCGGCCAGGTGCAGGGTGCCCCCCCCCTAGCTCCCCTGGCCATCCTATAATTGTTGTTACAATCAATCATCACTTTAGTGGCCATGTGTCAATTATTTCACTGTGGTTGGCCTCGAGACTGCATCTCCTGTCTGGAAAGGTTCGGATATCTTCACCTGGCCTGTTGCCATGCGTAGGTACGAAGGTCCAACTTCTCCTTGTTCAGCTGACCACGTGATTCAGGCACTGTGAATTTGCCTCTTCTTCGTGTAATTTGTGTATTTAATTTTCGTTTCACTCACCACCTGCCTTCAGTTTCTTATCTTGACCTTTCTGAAGCAGGATATTCTGTTCTGAGTTTCAATTAATTGTAGCTACTGCTCGTCTATTCCATTGATACGACCTTGGTTGTCCTGGCACCGGTTGCCTCTGCTGAGTTTCATTTCTGCCGCTTATTCTTCATTATATTAAATCTGAAGTTCTTATCCTGTGGCCTTTAGCAACCTTTGTTTAATTCTGCCTCTTGTGCAAAGTGGAAGTATACTTATATAACGTACTTCTTTTGAGGTAGATATGTATAGGTGGTGCTTGCGGCACAATCTTTCTACTAAACATAGAAAGCCGCACGATCTTCTTAGCTTTCTTGCGGTTCCAAGCATATGTATAGATGTAAACTGGTTGAATATCTTCATCCTGCTCATGGCTTAAGCTTCTTTACATTTGACATCGTCCTTTCACTTTAGATTCACGCTATCCCTGGCCCATAGCGTTTTGTCTATCTATGTCATTCTCTGGACGTCATTTCTTCTGTATGTGAATCAGTCCGGGTTCTAGTGTCATCACCATTCGTCTTCCATTAAGACCTTTTTGGTTTCTTCAGGGACTGTACTTAGACGACCTTCATACTATCTCACTTGTCGATATGGTTTTTTCAATGGGTACCTTACTGTCCATGGTTTCCTTGGTGTCGGTACTTCAATAGGTGCTGTTTTTCTGATAGGTACTGGATAGAGCCCCACGGCGGCTCTCTGCTGGTTTATTTGCTCATCATACGTCACATATTTCGGCGTGAACATTCCTGGTACTTCAAAATTGACGGTTGGAATGCGGGCTGCATTTGGAACCTCCTCTACAGCAGGTGAGCACCATTCCTTTAATCCTGAAGGCATACAGCCAGGTGTACTGCGGCTGGTGGGATGGATAAAAGTAAGGTAGGATGACTCTGAAAAAAATCCAGTTTTCTTTTATTATTGTTGCCCTTGAAATAACAGAACCAACCTTGGAATCCCTCCTCCGAAAGACCTGCAACACAAACTTCCTGGAAAATTTGAACATTTTGGACAAATAATAATGCTGAGAAGTTAAAATAGGCTGCTCATTATAACAACAAAAAAAGGGAGTCCGTCCGGAAGTCAGTGTTGGTCATTACATAAAAGAAAACAATTAATAGAGTCTGGAAGGCAGTACTGGTCATTACAAACAAAGGAAACCATAAAAAGAGTCTTGGAAGTAGTACTGTTCATACCAAAAAAAGGAAACAATAGTACTGGTCATTACATAAATTAAATCAATAAATAGATTCTGGGAGGCAGTGCTGGTCATTACATAAATTAAATCAATAAATAGAGTCTGGGAGGCAGTGCTGGTCATTACATAAATTAAGTCAATAAATAGATTTTGGGAGGCAGTGCTGGTCATTACATAAATTAAATCAATGAATAGCGTCTGGGAGGCAGTGCTGGTCATTACATAAATTAAATCAATAAATAGATTCTGGGAGGCAGTGCTGGTCATTACATAAATTAAATCAACAGATTCTGGGAGGCAGTGCTGGTCATTACATAAATTAAATCAATAAATAGATTCTGGGCGGCAGTGCTGGTTATTACATACATTAAACCAATAACTAGATTCTGGGAGGCAGTGCTGGTTATTACACAAATTAAATCAATAAATCGAGTCTGAGAGGCAGTGCTGGTCATTACTTAAATTAAACCAATAAATAGAGTCCGGGAGGCAGTACTGGTCATTACAGAAAAAGAAAACAATAGAGCCTGGGCAGCAGCAGTACTGGTCATTACAAAAATAAAGAAATCAATAAATAGAGTCTGGGAGGCAGTACAGGTAATTGCAAAACAGAAAACAATAGAGTCTGAGAGGCATTCCTGGTCATTACATAAAAGAAAACAATAAATAGATTCTGGGAGGCAGAACTGGTCATTCCAAAAAAGAACACAATAAAACTTGGAAGGTAGTACTGGTCATTGCACAAAAAAAACAATAGAGTCTGGGCAGCAGTACTGGTCATTACAAAAAAAGAAATTGAGTCTGGGAGGCAGTACTGGTCATTAGAACAGGACTGCAAGACTTGTCCTTGGCCTCAAGCCCAGGGATCGCATCTCTCCAGGACTGAAATCTCTGCACTGGCTCCCAGTGGCTGCAAGGATTAAGTTCAAAACCATCAGCATTGTGCACAAGGCCTTGTGCGGCCGGGGGCCTCAATACCTTCAACTCTCTCTTCCTAAATATCTTCCTTCTCGAGCTTGCCGCTCATCCGCCTCCAACTCCCTCGGGGTCAGTCGCTTCTCCAAGCAACGAGTTGGTGGTAGACCTCTTTCTTTGGCTGAGGCCTCCCTCTGGGACAGACTCGCTGAAACTTGAGGAGACCCATCTCTGGTTCCAGAAGCACCTTAAAATCTTCCTCTTTGCTTCTGCTTTTTTCTCCTCCTCGCCCCTCGCTGAACTCCTAGCTGAATCTGCACTGGTTACCTGGCCACTCTCTTATCTCGGGCCCAGATCCCATGTCCCGCAAATTGCACACCTGCACTGCCTCCCTAGCAACCCCAGCACCTGGGGACTGTTTTCTGTATCCCTACAGTCCTCCACCAGCACTGACATCTGATTTCTGCAATTACCCTTGCACTGGCCACCAGCTGGCCATACTTCTGGTATTGTTTTTATTAATTCTATTTATCCCATGTACTGCACTGTCCCATCCCCCTTTCCCCGCACTTTTCCCCTTCCCCCTTCCGCTGCACTTGTGTGATCTGAATGACAACTCGCCTAGTAGGATAGTTGACTCTGTCTTCCCTCTGTTTCCCATCCCCTACCGTGTCACACCTTGAAACACTAGTGTATGGGTGCGTTATAAATGCCATATCATATCATATCATTACAAAAAAGAAAACAGTGTCTGGGAGGCAGTACTGGTCATTAAAAAAACGAAAAAAATAGAGTCTGGAAGGCAGTGCTGGTGATTATGAACAAAGAAACAACAGAATCTGTGAGGCAGTACTGGTCATTACAAAAACAAGAAAACAATAGAGCCTGGGAGGCTGAACTGGTTATTACAAAAAAGAAACAATAGAGTCTGGGAGGCAGTACTGGTCATTACAAAAATAAAGAAATCATTAAATATAGTCTGGGAGGCAGTACAGGTAATTGCAAAACAAAAAACAATAGTTTGTGAGGCAGTGCTGGTCATTTCAAAAATAAAGAAATCATTAAATATAGTCTGGGAGGCAGTACAGGTAATTGCAAAACAAAAAACAATAGTTTGGGAGACAGTACTGGTCATTACAAAACAATAGAGTCTGGCAGGGAGTACTGGACATTACAAAAATAAAGAAATCATTAAATAGAGTCTGGGAGGCAGTACAGGTAATTGCAAAACAAAAAACAATAGTTTGGGAGGCAGTACTGGTCATTACAAAAAAGAAACAATAGAGTCTGGCTAGCAGTACTGGTCATTGCATAAAATAAATCAATAAATAGAGTCTGGGAGGCAGTACTGGTCATTACAAAAACAAAGAAAACAAGAAATAGAGTGTGGGAGAAAACGATAGGGACCGGGAGCCAGTACAACATGGGGAGACCTTGAGCAGACTGTTCGGGTGTCATACTGCAGAGAAGAGAGTTGTGGGGACTTGCATTCCACTCGTAAATCTATTGGCACCAGAATACAATGTTTACCTGCTGGAAAGACTGCCATTCACGCCTCATGTGCACGTTATTAAATTGGCACCATTTAAGCTCCATTTGGCTGCCATGACTAACCTCACCTAAGGATAGGAGTGGCAGTAAGGTAATGAGGCTGGGTAGAGCTTACAAGAACGGGGGTTCGTGCTCTGCAAAAAGTGGGGTGCTAGCCATCACTGGCGATAGTAGAAAAAGAAGGTGACTGATTTAGAGCACGGGAGGGGATATTCATTTGCATCGTATCACTAGTGCTATAGACTCCTCCAGCTTCTAAGCGCTGGACCGGGGATCAAATCCATGTTGCACAATGAATACTTGACCATGAGCTAGCCTCCTGGTTCACAATAGTAGTGATTACAATAAGGGGGGAATTTTCCCTAGACCAGCAAGATGTTGCTCAATGAACGCTTGGGGCCTGATCCATTGCATTTTTAGCCCTGTGAAATGTGACTTTGCACTGCAAAAGTGATCTTTGCACACCACTAAATACGCATAACTCACGGGACAAAGTGGCTTTGCACTCCAAAATACACTTTGCAGCGCTCTTTGAATCAGGGTGTTTGTTGCCAGTGCAAAGTGACTTTGCACCAGTGCAAGGTCAATTTGCACCGCATTTAAAATTCCATGAATCAGGCCCTTAGAGTTTTAAAACTGCCCGAGAGTAAAAGGGAATTAGGCACTACACAAAGTGAAACGAACCATGTATGCACCAATTGGAGGGTGTGCAGTATTGTTTATATAGTGTCTATAGTTCATTCAACGTCACAGGTATTTAAAGCGTTATTAACTTAAAGGATGGAAGCACGTGGCGATTTCCAAAGAAGATCACAATAAGAGTAGAGGAGAAACATGCAATGTGCACACAGGAGGAACATGCAATATACACACAGCAGAAACATGCAATTTGCACACAGCAGAAACATGCAATGTGCACACAGGAGAAACATGCAATGTACACAAAGGAGGAACATGCAATATGCACGGTATTACCCAAATTGTTCGTTTACAATTGTTTGAATGAACAACTGACCGAATTTAAAGGGTCACAATTCACCTTTTCACAATTGACCGAATATATATATATATATATATATATATTCGGTCAATTGTGAAATATGGGTTTCGGTCAAACCCCCCAAAACCCATATATACATGGGTTTTGGGGGGGGTTGGCGTTGGGTGGGGGGTTTGGCGTTGGGTGGGGGGTTGTGGGGGGTTTCCCCCCACATATATGGTACAATTGACCTTCACAATTCGGTCAATTGTGAAAAAGTCAATTGTCTTTCGAGCAGTTGTAAAACGAACAATTCGTATACAACCATATGCACACAGGAGGAACATGCTAGGTACACACAGAAGAAACATGCAATGTACACACAGGAGAAACATGCAATATACACACAGCAGAAACATGCAATGTACACAAAGGAGAAACATGCAATGTGCACACAGCAGAAACAGGCAAAGTACAGAAATGAGAAACATGCAATGTGCACACAGGAGAAACATGCACTATACACACAGCAGAAACAGGCAATGTACACAAAGGAGAAACATGCAATATGCACACAGGAGGAACATGCAAGTTACACACAGGAGAAACATGCAATATACACACAGCAGAAACATGCAATATACACAAAGGAGAAACATGCAATGTGCACACAGCAGAAACAGGCAATGTACAGAAATGAGAAACATGTAATGTGCACACAGGAGAAACATGCACTATACACACAGCAGAAACAGGCAATGTACACAAAGGAGAAACATGCAATATGCACACAGGAGGAACATGCAAGGTACACACAGAGGAAACATGCAATGTAAACACAGGAGAAACATGCAATATACACACAGCAGAAACATGCAATGTACACACAGGAGGAACATGCAATGTACACACAGGAGAAACATGCAATATACACACAGCAGAAACATGCAATGTGCACACAGGAGGAACATGCAATGTACACAAAGGAGAAACATGCAATATGCACACAGGAGGAACATGCAAGTTACACACAGGAGAAACATGCAATATACACACAGCAGAAACATGCAATATACACAAAGGAGAAACATGCAATGTGCACACAGCAGAAACAGGCAATGTACAGAAATGAGAAACATGCAATGTGCACACAGGAGAAACATGCGCTATACACACAGCAGAAACAGGCAATGTACACAAAGGAGAAACATGCAATATGCACACAGGAGGAACATGCAAGGTACACACAGAGGAAACATGCAATGTACACACAGGCGAAACATGCAATATACACACAGCAGAAACATGCAATGTACACACAGGAGAAATATGCAATGTGGACACAGGAGAAACATGCAATATACACACAGCAGAAACAGACAATGTACTCAAAGGAGAAACATGCAATATGCACACCGGAGGAACATGCAATGTACGCACAGAAGAAACATGCAATGTACACACAGGAGAAACATGCAATATGCACACAGGAGGAACATGCAAGGTACACACAGAAGAAACATGCAATGTACACACAGAAGAAACATGCAAGGTACACACAGGAGGAACATGCAATATACACACAGGAGAAACATGCAATATACACACAGGAGGAACATGCAATATACACACAGCAGAAACATGCAATATGCACACAGGAGGAACATGCAATGTACACACAGGAGAAACATGCAATGTACACACAGAAGAAACATGCAATGTACACACAGGAGGAACATGCAATATACACACAGGAGAAACAGGCAATATACACACAGGAGGAACATGCAATGTACACACAGCAGAAACATGCAATATACACAGGAGAAACAGGCAATGTACACACAGGAGAAACATGCAATGTGCACACAGCAGAAACAGGCAAAGTACAGAGATGAGAAACATGCAATGTGCACACAGGAGAAACATGCACTATACACACAGCAGAAACAGGCAATGTACACAAAGGAGAAACATGCAATATACACACAGGAGAAACAGGCAATATACACACAGGAGGAACATGCAATGTACACACAGCAGAAACATGCAATATACACACAGGAGAAACAGGCAATGTACACACAGGAGAAACATGCAATGTGCACACAGCAGAAACAGGCAAAGTACAGAGATGAGAAACATGCAATGTGCACACAGGAGAAACATGCACTATACACACAGCAGAAACAGGCAATGTACACAAAGGAGAAACATGCAATATACACACTGGAGAAACAGGCAATATACACACAGGAGAAACAGGCAATATACACACAGGAGAAACCATGCAGAAGTGTTTGGGAAAGTTTATAAATAGCCATGAACCTCCTGGGAAACGTGCTGTTCTATTTTTAAGTAGGGGTAGTAAGTGCCAAGGACGAGTATGCTTATCCTTTTTTGCATCGACGTGCATAATAGCCTGTCAGCTAAGGGGTTAAGAGGAACTATAGCACAGCGTTGTTGGCCAATCATCAGTGAAGAAGACCTAAATCCTTCCTCGGGATTGGCCGGAGAAAGTTCCGGTGGCACAAGGCCTGTGATCCTCATTTCCTGTCTCCTTTCTCATGGGTTATGCTGCTCCGCCTTTTTGAATGGTCCCGTTGCCACCATAGATGTCTTACAGCGCAGAAGCTTCTCCGAAGTGTGCCCGAGCGTGCCCCTGCCACAGGTGAGAGGGAAAGGGCACTCTGCACCCCGAATGTTGGCAGAGATGTCAATGCTTTCTATAGGCGGGGTCCCCCAACCCAGCGCTGTGACAAAGTTGTTCTAAAATCCATTGATTATGGCAGGTTAACCACAAATGCAGCCCAATCTTTCATCTGGCTTCACCGCCCTATAATTCAAACTTCAAAGAACACAAACAGCTCATTTCCTGAGTTCTGGCAACAAAGGGGTGACTCGCGCAATACTTATAAGGAACTGTTGTTAAAAAGCTACTGGTTTATGCCCTGGCCCCATCCAAAGGGCAAGAGGGGACCTTACCTACTAGGAAAGGTGGCCAACCAGGGGCTCGTGTGTGTATTGCAGAATGCCCCCCCCCTCATCTGAATTATGGGCAATGAATCCTGGATGTGTCCCAGCTCCCAAAGTCCAGGGCCTTGATCATGGAGTGGAAAATCTGACTATGAGGCCTCATAAAACATGTGCATCAGAGGCAGTGCAGAGCATCACCCCCACATAATCCGGGCCCACGGGGACCCTGCTGAGACTGCGCAGACCTTGCATGTAGAAGACAATGCTTCACCACGGTCCTCTCAGAAATCACAATGCCGCGAGGCCACCAAAGATGCCAGAGCTGCCCAGGAACCGTGTGGAGCGGGACGTGTGCCTGATTCTAAAATGGCCGCCTCAAAGGACAGGCAATGACAGCAGGTAATTCCAGTGACCATCTGAGAAAGGCGAACCAATCAGAGGAGGGAAGAGAAGAGGTATTAGAGCTCCACCAATACCATACCATGTAGCAGATACCTGAACTAGGGGAGGTGTATAAAAGACCTCCCAAGGTCAGCAAAAATTAGAGAGAGGGACGCGGGTAAAGAAATGGCGATATCGGGAGTATGAGATCGCAACTAGGCCAGGGAGTGAACCTGTGTAAGCCACGGTAATTAAATAGTGCAAGGCAGTATGAGGCAGCAAGTGGCCTAAGGGAACAACTTGATTTAAGAGCTGCGAGTCCTGAGAGAGCTCCGCGACCTGAATCTATGCGATTGCTGTAAAGCGTGCTGGGGGCTACATTCCTGAGACTGTGTTATGAGTGTCAAGAAGGATGCTGGCCATGGCACCCCCAGATTCTGTTGTGGTGCCAAGAAGTGTCATGTAGTTTGGGGACCATTATAACCCTGGAACAGGGGGAAGGCAGAAGACAGCATTCCAGAGGGAGGCCAGGAGTCCCTGATAGACAGCATTCCAGAGGGAGACCAGGAGTCCCTGATAGACAGCATTCCAGAGGGAGACCAGGGGTCCCCGACAGACAGTATTCCAGAGGAAGACCAAGGGTCCCCGATAGACAGCATTCCATAAGGGAGACCAGGGGTCCCTGAAAGACAGCATTCCAGAGGGAGACCACGGTCCCTGATAGACAGCATTCCAGAGGGAGACCAGGGTCCCCGATAGACAGCATTCCAGAGGGAGACCACGGTCCCTGATAGCATTCCAGAGGGAGACCAGGGTCCCCGATAGACAGCAAAACCTTCAGTCACCCCTGTTTCTATCCATTCTCTGCACCTTTTGCTAAGACTGTTCCAAGACAGGAACCCCTTTTTAATATTTTGAACGTTCTCTGGTACCTGTAGGCCTTTATCCGGCTGGCGTCGTGCCACCTGTTCTGTTTGGCCACAGAGCATCGCTGAGTTGGGAGGCCACCTCTTTAAGAGGGATCAGGCATGCTATTGCATTAAAACACCTTTTTATAACACTGAATAGTTTCCACTTGGATAAATATGCAGTTGCTTATTACCAATTAGATCTTGGCACTCATTACAAGGATAGTAGTGCGGTAAAAAATGTGCGGTCATGGAATTACCCCTACTTTTCCTGCCCTACAATGCTATGAGTATGGCCCTTGAGTCAGGGATCTACCATGCTGGAGGTAAACCCTCCCAATCAGCTGAAAAATCACACAATCAGTGGAATTACCGCAGCAGTAATTCTGCCGGCAGTAATTCTGATGAAAAAATCCCGTAGAGTCCAATGGGGATTTTCTCTGCCGCTGCCACTTGTAATTTGGTGGTAATTCCGCTGGACCAAGTGGTAACAATAATTCAGCTGGGTGGTTACCGCAGGAATACCCCCAACTTGTACTGAGGCCCCTCGTCTTTCATGCATCCAGTCACAACCGCGTTTGCACCAAGTGAAAAGTAACCTCTTACTGCCCCCCCCCCCCCTCAGACACGAGCATGTTACTTCTTTCTGGATTGACTGGACTACAACGCCCTTGACATGGCAATGCCCGCAATGCTTCCTTACACACTACAACTGGTTTACAAAAACAAAGATAAAGGTTTGGCCTCAGGAATAATTTCTATCCCTTAAAACCTTTTCGAACGGGATGTTGTGTTTGTGTTTTCCGCCAGTTTCCAGTGAGTCTTTTTTCCAAATGTATACAATGTGCAGCTGTGCCTGCATTTGTACATCTTGCAGCTGTGCCTGCATTTGAACATCTTGCAGCTGTGCCTGCATTTGTACATCTTGCAGCTGTGCCTGCATTTGAACTTGGCTGTATTTGTTTCCCTCCTCCGGCTGCCACTCGTGTCCCTATTCTCCTGCGCCAGACGCTTGTTTTAAGACTTACTGCACCCCACCTCCTTCAGCCCATCTCTCTATTTGACTGAACCTTAATTGTCTCATTTTAAAGGCACGGACTCCAGCCGCAACCGTGGTGGAGGAGAAGGTTTATTTATTTTATTTATTTATTTTTTACATTTGTATAGCACACCAAGCCCAAGGGCATCAAGGCACTGTTACAGTTCAAGTTCAGGTTACACAGACGCGGTTATGTGCATTCGAATTAGAAATGCCATATCCTTTCCTGTCGCAGGTCAAATACATGTGCAACCACGCCTATTTGCCAGCAAGAGGGTGCAAGGAACTCTGTGAAACTGGTGCAGAGAAAGAAGCTCTTTGCCTGTCTTGCACATGTGCAACTATGTAACCACTGTCCTTTTGTATTGTCCGTGTTTGTAAGAACCGAGCTTAGATGCCTCTGGGTTGGGAGCGCTATACAAACTGCAAAAATAAATAAATAAATCAGCAGTAAACATCGGTGATATTGGAATAATCTCACAAGAACTCTTCCTCTTGTATTGCTCCTGGGGATCGAACCACTGGCAGGTTCATGGGAGTAACCACCCACCATCACCACCCTCTTCCCTCCCCCCTCCCCCATACCCACCCCCACCCCCACCCATCCCTTGCTGCGGCGTACCGCATTTTCTAAACTCACTTTTCTCCCCATTTCTAATGTGTTTTACTTCCCTGTTCCTCTCCCTGCGCGTATGTGAGGCTGGCTTCCATATTATTCATTATAGGGCGATGCCAGAAGGCCTCGTATGTCTCTTCCCTGTTTCCCAGTCATTGCTTCTCCCTCTTTGGTGCTTAGTCCAGAATCCCTTTTTTCCTGCTGGATCCCTCATGCTTCGCGATGCTCATATAAACTTGATTCAGAGCGTCACAGAGTGTAAAGAAAGCGTCTGCAGTGGATTTTAAGTGCTATGTCTAAGTGCAATAGAACAGTCTGGATTTTATGAACTCGTTACTGTTTTATGGCATTCATTATTATAATGGTATTGCCTCATCACCTTATTAAAAAGAAGGTATAAAAAAAGGGTCACCTAATTGAATTCCGTGTTCTCTTATTTCTTTCTTTACAGCCATCTGCTTAGAAGGTCAAGGTGAGCCTTCCCAGACTTCCGCCACCAGCACTTTCCCGCCTCCCTCTTTGCTGTGCTAAGTTCGTGTGCGGGTTTATCTCTGACCAGGAATCTTCCACTGTCGCCAACCTGGCTAGAAAACCTCACACTTGCTGTGTAAAACCAGAGAAGATATACTCGCCAGCCCCACTGATCAAAATCCTGTCTGCCATAGAAACCAACGGCGTTCCCTCCACAAACTGCCTCCAACCCCTGAGCTGGACAAAAAGAACAGGTCCATAAAAGATATGTTTTCAAACATTCAAGAGGTTTCTACATTGTATGTGTAAATGAATAGCTCAAACAAAACGAGGAGATTATAAACGCAGCTGGTGCGTTTCTTCTAGGTCCATTATGGATTGTATTCCAATGAAGGCAGAAGAGCTGTGAAATGAGCAAGAAGGGCAGTCGTTCTTCTAGTTCCATTATGGATTGTGTTCCAAAGAAGGCAGACGACCTGTGAAATGAGCAAGAAAGACAATCTTTCTTCTAGTTGCATAATGGATTGTGCTCTAGTGAAGGCAGAAGACCTGTGAAATGAGCAAGAAGGACAGTCTTTCTTCTAGTTCCATTATGGATTGTGCTCCAATGAAGGCAGGAGACCTGTGAAATGAGCAAGAAAGACAGTCTTTCTTCTAATTACATTATGGATTGTGTTCCAAAGAAGGCAGATGACCTGTGAAATGAGCAAGGAGGACAGGTGTGATTCCATGCATGGCGGGAGTTCCATGAGTAGAGGGAAATATATCAGGAGATGCAGGATCAGAGAAACACTGAACACCCAGCAAAGCGTATAGATGGGTTCAAGGGGGAAAGGTTAAAGGCCTCACTGACAAGAGGGTGGGGATGTGGCAGACAAAGAAAGAAGGATTTGATGGGGGTTCACCAATGCCCTCAGTTATCGCAGAGGGACAAGAGAAATATTTTTCAAGGAAAACGACAGAAAAAATTGGGAGTGTAAGAATGGAAGCAGACATCTTGAAAAGGGAATGGGGAGGCTGAATAAAGTTTAGGGGAGAAGCAGGGGGCAACTCTGATTTTTTAGTTTTGTTTAAATGCTGTAAAATAAGGAAAGAAAAAGAGAATTGTTCAGGGTACATAGAGAAGGGATAAAACTAAAGGCAGGAAGCAAGGGCGGGGAAAGAAGAAATAGGGCTTGCCACCAGCGTGTGGCCCAACCCTTGGCTAGTAGAAAAAACCCATGCCATACACTGCCATAGAGAGGCCCAGAGCTCTGTATGCCATGCTGGACCCTACTGGAAAACACCCTTTTCTGCATCCATCTGGATAACAGTGTCTTCTGCCTACAAAGGATCAAGTTCTCCGAGGACCAGTAAAAATGTTGCATATTTCTGCAGGATAGCTCAGGGGCAACGTGGTCGCCTTGGAAGCAAGACGATGTGGAGCAACACAGGTTCGAGCCCGCGCTTAGAAACCTCTGGGTATAAATAACCAATAACGTTATAAATAACCAATTAAATAAAAGATAAATGCCACTCACTTTTTAGAGAAATGCAAAGACACAAGCTGCGGATGGGGAGACTCTGGTCTTTCGCAGCCTTGCAAGGGGGAGATTCCCAGTGCCAAGCAGAGAATGTTACCATTCTGTGAAAGCAAAGTACAACCAATAGCTGATTCTCAGGACGTCCGGTGATGGGGCGCGTCCCCATAGTTCTCGATGGCCTCCCAATACCTTCGCAACGCAACCCTTAACTCCTAGGGAGACTTGATCGCCTCCAGCCCTGCATCGAAGGTTGGAAGAGACAGCACGCTAAAGGGCAGAATGCTTTAAAGGCTGGGAGGATATGTCAGGGTCAACGTGCATGCCATGGGTTCAATCCCCAGAGAAGCGCTTGGAAGCTAAAGGAGTGTGGCTCGCAGCACTATATAGATTATTATTATGAATAACTGTAATATTTACAACAATTTTATTAATAATGAGGATACGTGCAAAGGGAAAAAGATGAGGGCCCCTAATGAGTTCAGCTATTATGTATAAGGGAGGGGAGTGGGGGCTGAGGGGGATCAGGCAAGCCCTGAAAGCATAAGTACCTAGGCAAACTTTATAAAACGTGTGGCCTTTGAAACTAAAGGATTGGGCTATTCGATGGGACGGGTTTTGATTTGGCTCAAGGTAAACCTGGTATGAAATGGAAACAACTCTATGAAAAAAGGTTTAATATGGTATAATAAATCACTGTCTGTACTCAGAAAGGAGATGGCCTCAAGCTAACTGCCAGCATCTGCTCCCAGGCAACTGCTGTTCGGTCTGGTGACATTGCTGACAGGGATAGTGCTACTGCGACGGGACCAGGCCCAGCAAGGCCTACACAGCGGCCATGTTGGATTGGGGCCAGGCGAGCACGCCTGACCCTGAACTAGCTGCCGCTGTGATGTTATTACAAACATCTCTAAACTCGTCACTCAGCTGTGAAAATGTTTGTATCCTTCCATAAAATATTTAGTTAGGTAATAAAATCACGGCAAAAATGTCACCTGTAAAAAAAATTGCGACAAAAATACTGTGGTTTGACCCAGTAAAGGTGTTCCCCATTATACTATTTAAGGGGAGCGGGGGTTGCGGGGGTGTCCCCCGGTCTCCTTAAATGGTATATAAGGGTCTGAGGGTTGCGGGGGTGTTCCCCGCATCCTTTACATGATTGTGGCGCAAAAAACCATGGCATTTTTGCCGCAATATTTTGTATTCACAGCCATTTTTGCCGCGATTTTAAGACATGGAACCAATATTTCATGGTCTAAGACAGTGGTATTCAAACTTTATCATACCAACTCCCCCCACCCCCATCCACTTGAGTAAAGATATTGTTTCTGAGGCCCCCAATCTAGGGGTTTCCCTTCCTGGCAAGAACAGCGAATCTAACATCCGTTTCCTTAACTTCATAATAATATACAGTTTTATCTAGCCCTTCAAGTCAAATCCCTTACATTTCTAAGCACTGTAATAACAGCTGTTAACTTGTCATGGACCACTCAGTCAGTGCTAGTGTAGTTTCATTTTTAAAAAAAATGTTTTATGAGGGTGGGAGCCAGGTGGGTGCCTGTGGATCGGCGATGTAAAGCTGAAGACTTTTGGGGCCAGATTTTCGAAGGTTTGCATTTGCTTTTCTTTCTTTGTGCATGCCTACTGCGCCGCTTTCAGATTATCAGAAAGCTGCGCACAGTAGCAGCACGGGCCAGATTATAGAAACTTTGCACTGGTGCAAGTGCAGAAATTGCATGGTGTTTGCACTGGGACAAAGTTTGCCCTATTTTTGAAAACACTGGGACATATTAGAAAACTATTACACCATGACAAGTGCAGCTTGGACGATATAAGCACAAGGGCAAACATTACCATAATACAATAAAGATACATTTTCAATGTGTGTTTTCACCAGGGCAAAGTTTGCACTAGTGCTGATACGATTCCGTATTAGCACTGGGGCCAACCTTGCCCTGTTGCAATAATGTAGTGAACATTTATCTTTTTTTCAAAGGGGCAATTTTTGCCCTGGTGCTTATACCATGCCAAACTGCACTTGCCATGCTGCAATAGTTTCCTAATATGTCCCACGGTTTTTAAAAATAGGGCACACGTTGCCCTCGTGCTAATATCGTGCAACTTTGCACTTGCACCAGTGCAAAGTTTCTGTAATCTGGCTCCAGGTTTGTTTGCAGATAAAATCGTACTGTTTTTGCTTGTCTCCCTTCAGCGTTCCATGTGGCTTTTTGGCCACAAGCCGGGAGTGCGTGGATTTTGGCACGCAGAAGCGCAAATGAATCCTGGCCACCAGGATCAAATCCTGCTGGAGTGTCTTGCATCCCGGAAACCGCTGACGCGGCGCATTGTCCCATGTCTGTAGGTTTCCAGTCAGCTAATGGGTGGCGTTCAGCACCCACTGTACTTTATCTGCACCCCCAACACAATTCTGTGGCAAAGTGTTGATGCTAAGCTCATTAGGAGCGGCTGTACCTCTGTAGTTTTTTGTGTATTTTAATGTTTTTTTTATGTTCTTTGGTGTGTCTTCACAGCTGTCTGTCAATCCAGAGATACCAGGACTGGTGATAATGATAGGTTTCTGCAACTCTTAATAATTATGTAATGTAGGTATTGCTACTCAGGAGGTATGCTTTGCATTGTTTAGTTAAAAGTCATTTTACCATGTAAGAAGGCGTGGACTTTTCTCACGGTTCAAGACCCACATAAGGCTCCTGGGAGGTGTGGCCGGTGAATAGCCCAGGAAGGCTTCTTTTGAGGACTGTAAGGGGTGAAGGAGCACAGGCATAATTTTAGTGGGGGACAAGGACGTTTGTCCCCCCTGACACAGAGGTTTGTCTCCCCAACTTTCCTGGCACACCATTTTGTCCCCCTCATCTGGCAGGGATCCCTTTCCTTTAGATGGCATGTCCCCCCAACATTTCAGCAAAGTTACTCCACTGGAGGAAACGGAAGCTAGAGGCAAGTGCACCCCAAAGCTCTGTTTAACATGTCACCACACGGTGTCGGTTCATAAGGAAAAGTCTGTCGGCACTGAATGCCGAGTGTGGCTAAAGCGGCCCGCCATGGGCTATCACTGTGCTGCCTGAATGTGGCTAAAGCGGCCCAACGTGGGATATTACTGTGCTGCATAAACGTGGCTAAAGCGGCCCGCCGTGGTCGATCACGGTGCTACCTGTGAGGCCGACTGCCCGGCACGTTATCAAAGAGGGGTGGGATTGAGCAATTATCAAAGCAGCACTTGGGGCCCCTTCGATAGTTGCATCTTCACGCTGTCCCGCTGTGGTTAAAAACAGTGCCAGCTATGATAATAACAAAATAATGACCACTCGGAAATCAGGGCCAAGCCACAATAGCATGGAGTGCAAGTGCAATTTCTTAGAAAATCTGGGGCCAGATTTTCAAAGCATAGCATGTTTATTTATTTTTTTCATGCGTGCCCCAGCCTTATCACATGATTCCAATGATCAGACAGAAGTGCTGAGCGCAGGACTCATTAGGTTCCCGAGGAAAGCACGGCAAACAGCCACATTGTGCCGGGCTTTTAGAGAGCAAACCAGGTGTGCGTGCGCCTGTGTACCGAGTGCTATTCTCATAGCTGTTGATAATGTAATGTACTGTACTTGTCATGTATATAGCGCCTTTTACCATTTTTATAGTCTCAAAGCGCTGGTGGTGGAAACACCCTCAGGGCCCGAAGTGCAGAGTGTCAGAGTTCATGGAGTAAGATTAGAATGCGTGTGTGAATGTGTCATATTCCGCCACAGTTGAGGTGGTGCATTGATAAATGTTGGTAATTTACTTTGGACATGGAACTGTCAACAAGCTAACACGCATTGTATGGGTCCCTCTCAGCGCCTTACAATGTGTTCACTGCTCTTAACCAAGCCAGTGTAGCCCCCACCCCTCACCTACTGCGCCTTCCTCTATGCCCCCTCAGCAAGTGCCCACCCAGCTGCCCGGCTCACAGCCATTTCACTCGTTTTGGCACTTTAGAAGCACTTAGCGCCTCTTTGATAATGGCTACTGCTTAGCGGTTGCGGTTGAGTAGGCCTCACAAACAAGACAGTCTTTGGCAGGGGTGTTGCTCGGTTTGGAAAAGATCTGGGGCTATGCTAATGTCAGGACTGGCAGGACTGGGGGCTAGCAAGCCTTATGGTTGTAGCCCCTGAGCTTCTATCCGGGGCTACAACTAAAAGACCCGGGGCTATAGCCCTCGTAGCCCCCCACCCAGTAACGCCTCTGGTCTATGATGATCACGGACCAGAGACCCACAGTGATTCCACGCTTAATAACACTGGCGCAAAGCACACAGGGTGTGTTCTTTGATAATCTGGACCCCAGCCCTTCAAATACAAACCATGGCCGTTCCTCGGGACCGAATTTCAAACGATGCTCTGTTGGAGGACGCCCACCCCCACTTAAATCTTTTGTTGGGACCGAAGAACCATACCGAATGCACCCACAGCAGAAACCATATTGGGCACAAGACGCCACCAGGACACGTGGAGGACACATTAACAGAGCTTTGCACTTGTGAAAAAGAGCGGAGCAAACATGTATTACACATTTTGCAGTTTAGATGATACAGAATGGAGCAAAAAGGTTTAGCTCCAATTGGCCCGGTCACCATGGCAACATTGAGGCAGGCTGCTTTAAAACACCTTTTGTTTTACGTTATGCTGCAAACATAGTACAAAAAACAGAATAATTTTTGTCCTAGTGCAAAGGTTTTTAAATAATACAGATTGTGACAAACCCAGTTTGCTCAATGTTGTATTATCAAAACATTTGCTTAACGTTTAGCTGGGTGGTGGGGGGGGGGGGGGAATTGTTATATAATCCGGGCCCAGGGTTTAAAGTAAGGAACCGGTAGGCCGCTACTAACAGAGCAGAGCGTTGCCCTAGTGTGGACTGAGGAGAGACCTTGCTGCCCGTCATCCCATGCATGTGAAAGCCGACCCCACAGGAGGCCAAAATGCCAAGAGTACATGGTAACATATTAACTGGACGCCTCCCCTGTTTCCCGCTTTCCTCCCGCATTCCAGGCGCACATTCCCACTCTGAGAACATTTGACAATTATTAAAAGCAGACGCGTATCTCTACTGCCATCCAGTGGCAGGTTAGTGAACAACGCCTCGACCAATACAAAGTCAATTAGGATTGTATTAGTGCAATGCGTGTTAAGCGCAAAGCAACGGTTTACTCCAAGGGAACCACTTGAACGGAGAGAGGAGAAACTAAAATACTGCACAGATCATAAAACATCTGTACTCTTGCAACATGTGAAGCGGCTCGGAATTTCGCTTCGTGATCTTTAGTCGTGATTAAGCGCAAAAGTAAATAGAATAATGACTCTTCAATGGAAGCGTGCAATGCTTTCAGTGTTTCTGTGAGTGGAGCTGTGGGTGCAGTTAGTTAATACATTGCACGTAACACATCCAATAGAGAGGGGAAACCAAGCAGAGTTATTTTGTTAATGCAATATGTTTTGCTTCTATCCTAAAACACACAAACATCAGCTGTTAGGGGGTTTCTGTGCAATGCTGTGAGTGGAGCTGCGAGTGCTTCTCGGAGGCTGTGAGTGTTGCTCTGGGTGGGCCTTTGCATGCAGGTGGTTGAGGGGCTAGCCGCAGCTCTGAGTGGACCTGTGAGTGCAGGTGGTTGTGGGGCTAGACGAAGCTCTGAGTGGAGCAGTGGGTGGCTGTCTGGGGCTGTGAGTGTTGCTCTAGGTGGACCTAGGAATGCAGGTGGGTGTAAGGCTAGCCACAGCTGTGAGTGGAGCTGTGAGTGCTTCTCTGAGGCTGTGAGTGTTGCTCTGAGTGGACCTATGAATGCAGGTTGTTGTGGGGCTAGACGCAGCTGTGAGTGATGCAGAGAGTGCTTCTCTGAGACTGTGAATTTAGCTCTGGGTGGGCCTATGAATGTAACTAGTTGTGCTGCGAGTCACAGCTGTGTTTGGAGCAGCGGGTGCTTCTCCGAGGCTGTACGTTTTGTTCTGTGTGGACCTAGAAATACAGGTGGTTGAGGGGCTTGCCGCAGATGTGAGTGAAGCTGCAAATGCTTCTCTGAGGCTGGGAGTGTTGCTCTGAGTGGACCTGTGAGCGCAGGTGGTTGTGGGGCTAGGGCAGCTGTGAGCAGAGTCATGGGTGCTTCTCTGAGGGTGTGAGTGTTGGTTTGGGTGGACCTGTGAATGTAGGTGGTTGTGGGGCTTGCCGCAGCTGTGAGTGGAGTAGCGAGTGCTTCTCTGAGGATGCGAGTGTTGCTCTCTGTGGACCTATGAGTGCAGGTGGTTGTGGGGCTAGACGCAGCTGTGAGTGGAGCTGTGAGTGCATCTCTGAGGCTGTGAGTGCTTCTCTGAGGCTGTGAGTGCTTCTCTGGGTGGGCATACGCATGCAGGTGGTTGAGGGGCTTGCCACAGCTGTGAGTGGCGCTATGAGCGTTTTTCTGAGGATGCGAGTGTTGCTCGGGGTGGACCTATGAATGCAGGTGGTTGTGGGGCTAGCCGCAGAGTGGAGCAGCAAGTGCTTCTCTGGGGCTGTATTGTATTGTATTGTTTATTTATTTATAGAGCACAGCGGGCCCTCCGGCAGCATCTGTGGGCTTGCAGAAATTTAGTTTACAGGTACATATGAGGGAGATACAAAATACAGTGTGATCCAAGGTACAGGGATACTTTACAGGCATATATGAGTGTGCAGGATAAGTACAAAAATATACATACAGTAAATATAACACATACACTTCATAGGGTGACGTCAGTGGTCATTAGCGTGTAGCCATTGTTTAACGTTAGTCTTGAAGGAGGGGAGGGAGGGTAATGCTCTTAAAGTGTCCGGCATTGAGTTCCAGGGATGTGCTGCCAGAACTGTAAAGCTGGATCCTCCCGTTTTATTTTAAAGTTTGAAGTTAGGGATTCTAATACTATCAGAGTATGCCTTTCTAATAGGTCATTCTGAAGTACGTTTGGTGAATCTCTCCATCAAGTAAGTAGGAGCCTTTTTAAGGCATTTGTATGTCGGGTTAAGTGTTTTAAGCTTGATTCTGTCCTCGATGGCTAGCCAGTTGATAGATCGTCTTTCGTCAGAGATGTGGTGACCTTTAGGGATGCCTAGGGCAGTTCTTAGAGCCTCGTTTTGGAGGGTTTGGAGTTTGTTGGTATTGTGATTACTGCTGCCCAGGTAAAGTGTGTTGCAGTAATCCAATTTCGATGGGATTAGTGCCCGTGCAATCGTAATGCAGCTATCAGTGGTCAGAAATGGCTTACATGCATAGATCAGTTTGCATGTGCAGCTGGTTGCCGAGGCCGTGGCATTTACTTGCTTGTTGAGGTTGAGTGCCGACTCTAGGTAAAAACCTAAGGTTTTGACTTCCTTAGCGAATTTAATCTGGATACCGTCAATAGCGATGGAATTGTATTGGAGAGGGAGTTTGCACAGTCTATTGGTAGCCCTATGATTAGGAGTTCGGTCTTTTCGTCATGAAGACATAGACCGTGGGTAGCCATCCAAGTTTATATAATTTGGTAGATTTTATTGATAAGTCCTACTTCTTTGTCGTAGTCTCCCTGAATAGGGATGAGGATCTGGGTGTCATCAGCATAATTACTGTATGAGATACCCAGATTGTCTAGTATATGAAAAGAGAGGCGTGGTAAATATATTGTACAAAGTGGGGGAGACTGAAGACCCCTGCGGTATGCCGCATGTGATGGGTACTCGGTCCGCAGCTGCAGTGGGCAAGAAGACTCTTATAGTTCTATTGTCAAGGAAAGAGTTTATCCATGAAGAGGCCTCTTCGGAGAAATTGGCGGCAGATTTGAGATGGTTGCATAAGACTTTATGGTCAACCAGATCGAATGCAGCAGAGAGGTCTAAAAGTAGGAGAATGGAGATTTCACCTTTGTCTTTTCAGTCAATCAGTTGGTTTTTAAAATCGAGGAGGGCCATCTCGGTTCCATGGCTTGGCCGGAAACCAGATTGTCGGGTACCTAATAGGTTACTGATCTTCAGATAGGATTGAATCTGGAGATAGATGGCTCTGTCTAAGATTTTGAGGAGAAATGGAACTGTCGTAATTGGCCTATAGTTAGTCGGTACGCTAGGGTCCAAGTTGTTTTTTTTTAAGGAGGGGTAGTATCCATGCATCTTTGAGATTGATGGAACAGAACAAGATTGAAACAAGGAGTTAATGAAGGTGGTGACGATAGAGCTAGATCCTTTGCGTCTTCCTTAATAATGGGTGCTGGGCAAGTATCCCCAAGACACCGGGAGGGCTTGAGTGAATTAATGATGATTTCGGCCTCAGTAGTCGAGATTGACCTGAATTTAAATTGAATAGGTGGTTTAGTTTGGTTGTTCGCACGTTCTTGCAGGATGGCTTCTTGTGTAGCAAGAGCGATCTTATGAAGCATTGTTTTTTTTGCTAGTATTTTATCTTGGAGCACAGTGATTTTGTTGCATAGGGCATTTTGTATGTTGCTGCACCAAATTTTCTTTTTGGTGCACGAGTCGTTAGGGGCAATTAGGGATGAGTATAGAGAAGATTTCTCTGGAACTTGAACTTGCTTTTTTGATTCTTTCATTGACGTTTTCTTTTTTTGTTTGTATGATTTCTTTTTTGTATCTTCCTGCATGGGAGGTGAGAATATTTTTGTTCTGGATCAATAGGTTCCTTTTTCCAGCTAGTTTCTGTCTGTCTTTTTTCTTTGCGGAGGGCTTTTACACTAGGGGGTAAACCAGGTATTGAGATGAGCGATGGGTTTTTCTTTGCTCAGTTTTAGAGACGTGATAGTGTCTATGGCTGCGTTGATAGTGTTATTATACAGGTCAACCAATTCTGAGGGGTCAATAGAGAGGTGGGTAGGATTGGTGATAGGTTGAATCAGAGGTAGGAGGTTAGCCACAGTTATGTTCTTTTTGCATCTGGTTAAGGCTGACGGAGCCAAAGGCTTTGCTGTGTTCGTTTGTGGGCTACCTTGGTTAGGGAATGAGATCAGGAAGTGGTCCGTCCAGACACAAGGCTCAGTGGCAGTGATACAGGAGGTGCAATTGATATCTGCAACCCAGTCCAGGTGTGGAAACATAAAAATTGACATGAGGCCGGGAAGCCCAAATGGAAAACACACCAACACAGGTTACAAAGGACCATATAAAGCGCTTTATTTCAAAGTTCAAAGTTTACCAAAGTATCAAAGTCAATTGACATGCGAATAGCTATTCGGCTCTCTGACTCACATACGAACCTTCAACGATAAGGTTCGTACCGCAAGTGGGAGAGACCGAATGTCTGGATGCTCTGTCTTTTATATGATTTGTACCGCATTGACCAGCCCTCTTGTAGATTAATCATTCCTAGGACTGTGGCTAGGGTTCGTAGCCAGGTCGAACATACAATTTAGATCAGTTCCGCTGATACAGTTACAAATTTACAAGAGGTTGAACAGGGGACAGGGTCTTAGTTCATGACCCTAATAAATAGCTTGCGGACATATTGTTTATTCACGTGTGCGGAGGTCACCATGGCCGAAGTCTTTACTCGCAATGTCATTCGGCCTCCATTTTGTGGTTCGGGGTGACTTCCACACTGCAAGAATACCTAAAATGGCGGCTAAATCCAAGATGGCGACTTACACAATACATTGAGGTCAAGACCTTGCCGCGGAACCTATGTTCACAGTGTACTTTTAGACAGCTTGGCGTAGGCCAACATACATTTAAACAATGCGATTGGGGTCACAATATTATACCGATTTCCACAGACCCTCCTTTTGGCCTATGCCAAGTGCTAAAACACAATTTCTCTAGTACTTTTGAAAATACTTAAAGGCATTATCATTTATAGGTTCCGCATCATTGTCCGAAACATCAATAGCCATAAGGTCGTTCACAAGAACTTCTTGCAACATGAACTCTTTAGATGCTGTCTTCGGGGTGTATATTTTACGCCCTATTGCACTCATTACCTGAGCACAACATCCCCCCATCATTCCGCATATATTTGGGAGACATTGAAAACAACAACAAAGAAATAACAGAGTCCCTAAAATACCTAAAATAACGGAAAGCACCTTCCACCCCCAAGATCGCAGAGAATCCCAAAACCAAGTACTAAGGCTCCAGTCTCCTACAGGGATATGGACTTCAGAACTGAGAGTGTGTAAGTTCTGAATTGCTTTGAATATAGTTGGTGAAGAATCTGGTACGAAAACACAGCAAGCGGACCCCACTAATTTGCATACTCCACCTCGTTCAGCTAAAATGACATCTAATGCCATTCGATTTTGTAACGCTACCAATCTTATCGCCTTTTGCTCTAAGGTCATATTGTAGAGTATGTCTGTGGTCCGGTTGATCGTTTTCTCCAATACCCTCGCTAATCCCCTAATGTTTTCCGAATTTGCTATTTGCCCCCAGAAAGGGACTACTGATTTGGCTATATCCCCGAACACTTGTCCGGGGGTATCTCCATCGCTATCTCGCCGTGGGCGAGCCTTAGATACCTCTAAGGTACTGACCACAAATACACCTGGTAATAATATCCCTAAGTAACAAGTTCCCTGCCAATCTTTAGGCAACCAGGGAAAAGCTAAACTACCACAAACAAAATAAACGGGTCCCCCTACATACAAAGGCCTATTTTCCCCAGTCAAGTTTACAATATTTACACAAAGCTCAAAATCTCCCATTGGCCTAGTGCCATTTCGCTGTACACAGAAAGGGACAGAATCAGGATTGTGATTTATAGAATAAGAAGGAGGCATGGCATCCTTATTGCCTATCGGAGCCATCTTGAAAGATATTAGATTTTGAAAAGGAAAAGAAAGTTTATCAGACGGCCTAATAGAAGCGATGTTAGGTCTACTCCTATTTGCGAAAAGCGAGCATCCCAGGGGAGTCAATTCACGTCTCTCAAATTCGTTCAAATTAGTGCCATCGAAGTTCCCTGAGATGCTATCATTCCATCGGCCAAAGAAAAGTGCTCTAAGAGAAGCATAGCAGGAGGTTGTCAGAGGTAAGGGATGTATATACCATCCCAGTCCCTTGTTCCCATGTTGTGGCAAGTGCGTGCAAACCCAACAATTGCTCTTATTAAATATTGCATGCGTAGCATTCATCACTATCATCAAAGTGTTATTATGATATTTCTGTCTATGCCGAGAGTCCCTAGGGGACAGAGTATGAAGGTGTACAGAGGGAGTCAAAGCAGTTGGTACAATTTCGGTCGGTAACAAAGGCTTCAAAGGATAAATGTCTTCAAAGTACCATAGTCCCACGGCAGCAGTTGTAAAACTAACAATTATAAAAACAAGGACACAACAGTACGTTTTCAGGGCCCAGGAGCATTGTCCATTGTTCGAATTGGTCACCTCTTTGTTAGAAAGTTCGATACGAGGAGCAGTGGCGAACGCGGCAGGCATCGTGCTTGTTCCGATTGTCGGCCCCAAATGTTCGTTTGCTGGCGGCACTTCGGCCGAGCGACTTCTTAGTCCTTCCCAACCCTAGCCAACAGAACCCTCCTTTTTTCCCTTTGTTCACAAAAAAGAAAAAGATATCAGTATTTCAATCACTTTTTCCCTTCCGATGCACGACGGTCGTGCAACAACTTTTCCCGTGATCGAAGATTGTACCTGATGGTACCCAAGTTTGCTGAATCCAAAAGCAAAGTATCGTCGCTCCCTGAGGGGAGCGTCGCGTCGGTGGCGACGGAAGTCGCAGAACTCAAAACAGGATTTTCCGGAAGTGATTGATCAAAAGAGTGTGGAGACAAGATGGACGATTCCCCGAGCTCCTCAGGCTCAGAGGACTTCTCCGATGCACTCACAGCGCTGACTGCTACTCCGAGATCAGAGATCGTAGCATCAGCGAGGGGTTCTGTTTCTTCTGTAGCGTGTGGCGTCGGGTGAGGAATCTTCTTCAGATGCGTTGCATGTATCCAATGTTTCTTGCCCGCCACTCGGACTGCCGTTCGGGTGACCAATAGGACCTGGTAGGGTCCACGCCAGCGAGGCGCGAGACAGGAAGACCTTTCGTAGGCCTTGACCAAGACCCAGCTGCCCGGCAATATATCGTGTCCTGGGCCCGTAAACCGTACAGGTAAGGCAGCATTCACCTGGTGGTAAATGAAATACAGATTTTTAGTCAATTGGTTACAGTAGTCTACGAATAATACATTTTCCACATCCCTCAGGGCTTTAGGTTTAGGGAGACCCCAAATATTGGCGGGTCTTCCCATCACTATTTCAAATGGAGAGAGCCCAGTTCTAGTCTGGGGTGTGGTGCGCATTGCTAACAAAACAATAGGTAAGGCATCTGGCCATTTCAATTTAGTATCAGCACATGTTTTTGCAAGTTTATTCTTTAGAATACCATTGTGTCTTTCTACCAACCCCGCACTTTGAGGGTGCCTAGCTGAATGAAAACGTTTCTCTATTCCCAAGGCAACACATGTTTGCAACATTACGGCTGCGATGAAGTGGGGCCCATTGTCCGACCAGATTATCCTCGGGAGCCCAAAACGAGGAAAATATTCTTTGACCAAGATCTTTGCGGTCGTCATGGCGGTGGCATCTTTGACGGGGAAAGCCTCGACCCATTTGCTAAAAGCACAAATAATAATGAGAACATATTTCAAGTTGTTACAACGCTCCATTTCAATAAAATCAAGGTGAATGGTTTCGAAGGGAACAGAGGGAGGTCCAAAACATCCCCTTGGAGCCACTGTCCCTTTACCCACATTATGCTGCAAGCAGATTATACAATTCTGGACATATCTTTTTGCTATTTCCAAAATCTTATCATTCACCCAAACCTGCTGCAGTATTTTCACAATCTGTTGAGCACACACATGTGTTGGGCCGTGTGCCATCGTAACCATTGCAATCACATAGGAATCTGGAAGCAACCATTTCCCGTTAGATGCGTCCACCCAACACCCTTCGTCATCCAATTTCCCCATGCCTTCAGCCCACTTCCTAGATTCATCAACAGTGGCATCAGTCTGAATATCCCGTACAGACCCAATGCCTTCATCTATTATACAACCATCTCTCACTTCCCTCGTGATATACATGTCTGTGCTAAGGTCTGTGGCTGTCTGTCTAGCTATCGAATCTGCAAAAGCATTTCCTTTGCCCACATCGTCTATGACCTTACGATGAGCTGCACATTTCATAATCGCTAGCTGTTTAGGGAGTGAGAGTGCCGAAAGTAACTGTACTATTAGGGGACCATGCTGAATCTTGGTCCCATGTGAGGTCAGAAACCCTCTTTCCGACCACAATTTTCCGAAGTTGTGAGCCACCCCAAAGGCGTACTGACTATCCGTATAAATATTAACTCTAAGCCCTTGGGAGAGTTCACAAGCACGGGTCAATGCTATAATCTCTGCGGCCTGCGCAGAGTTATGCGGAATCCTTTTAGTCTCTATGACCTTATTCAAGGTCGTAACCGCATAGGCAGCTGTGGATGTGCCATTCGGAAGTTTAAAGCAGGAGCCATCACAAAACAGCTCCCCTTCCGCATTTTCCAAAGAAATATCTGAGAGATCTATTCTGCCCTTCGTTTCTTGTTCGGTGGCATATAGGCAGTCATGTGATCCATCATCACCGCAAGCAATAGTTTGCGGGAGAGGCAAAAGTTCAGCCGGATTAAGAACACAACACCTTTTAATTTGGATATGAGGAGCAAATAGAACTAATTCATACCTGGTCAACCGGGCAGAAGTAAGGTGTTGCGTTTGAGTTTTGTTCAATAGAATATCGACAGAGTGAGGTACCATCAAAATCAAATCGTGGCCTAGAACCATCCCCTCACTCTGTTTAACAGACGCAGCAGCAGCAGCAACAGCGCGCAGACATCGCGGCAAAGCGCATGCAACAGGATCGAGGGCGGAGGAATAATAGCCGCACGGCCTATTCTTCCCTCCATGTTCCTGTGTTAACACAGACAAAGCACATCCATTACGCTCATGCACAAACAAAACAAAGGCCTTATCGTAATTTGGTGTACCCAGAACCGGTGCTGAACACAGCGCGGCTTTGAGAAGCTCAAATGATCGTTGTTGTTCCGATTCCCATGGCAGTGGCAGAGAAATGCCCTTCTTCGTCAAAGCCAACATCGGTTTTACCACTAGGGCAAAGTTTGGGATCCACATTCTACAGTAGGACGCCATCCCTATCAGGGCTCTGACTTCCTTCTGCGTTTTTGGGACAGACATGCCAGAAATGTGTTTGATTCGTTCAGGTGTCAATCTTCTCCCCTCCTTTGACAGGAGGTAGCCTAAATAGGCAACCTCCTGGCAACAATATTGAAATTTCTTAAGAGAAGCTTTGTGACCATTTACAGCTAAATGAACAAGCAACAATATAGTGCCTTCTCTACAAGCTTCCTCAGAGTCTGCAGCCAGAAGCAAATCGTCTACATATTGAAGCAGCGTACAAGTAGGTGGCAATTCAAGGGTGTCGAGCTGCTCTTTTAAAGCCCTACTATAGATACTAGGACTTTCAGTATACCCTTGAGGCGCCCTGGTGAATGTAAACGAGCGTCCCCCTAAGGTGAACGCGAACAAATACCTGCTCTCTTCATGTATCGGAATACTAAAGAAGGCGTTTTTTAGATCTACGACACTAAAGTGCGTAGCCGTAGCAGGGATCATTGTTAAAATCGTCGTTACATCAGGCACGATTGGAAATTGTGGGGCCACTACCCGGTTAATAGCACGAAGATCTATTATAAACCGGTACGGAATTGCATTGTCGCCTTTCTTATATACCGGTAAGATCGGGCTGTTACATAAACTACCTGCAATCTCTTCGATCACTCCACGATGCACAAAATCGGAGACAATGCATTTCAAAGCGCGCTCGCCTTCGATCGAAATTTTATATTGCGGAATGCGCGGTAGCTTGACCCCATGTTTTAATACTATTCTTACAGGGTCAATGTGTAAAATCCCGACATCATTGTCGTCTATTGCCCACAAGCATTCTGGGACAATATCAAATTCAGGAGGTAGAGGTCGGGTCAAATATTGGGAGTTAAAGGGTTGCTGAGGTGAAACTGTCAATCTTATTCCATCAGGGGAACAATGAATCACTGCATTCAGTTTCTTCAACAAATTCAACCCCAGCAAATTTTCTCCACAGTTTGAAGTAAGAAGAAAAGGGCACTGGTCAGTAAAAGGACCCAAAGAGACAGACACCGGCGTAGAGACCGGACAAACAGTTGGTATGCCAGAAAACCCTATAGAAACATTTGATTGCCCTGACAGGGGAATGTTTGGAACCCGAGAATGGTCAATGGAGCACTTCTGTGCTCCAGTGTCGATCAAGAATTGGTGTTTCCTATTCCCTACCAACAGTTCAACATAGGGGCCCTTCTGAATAACAGGAATAGGTCGTGGTTCCAAACGCTGCTTCGGGCAATCCTAGTAAGGCAGAACTTCATCAAAGGGAAGTTCCTCAGAAAGATAGACGGCAGAAGGGTGATCAAATATATTTCTCGAGTCCATACTCGGAGTCTGATTTTCCTGTGAAAAAGGTTGCTGGGGATTTCGTAGAAGCTGACCCCTATCAGGGCCCCCTGCTCCAGGGCGGCCCCGTGGTCGCCTACCCATACCTCCAAATGTGCCTCCTGACCTCTGACTGAGGGCAGGGCATTGTGCTCGCCAGTGACCTTCCTGGCGGCAATAAGCACACTGATTAATGTTTGGAGGAGTATTTCCTCTCGGAATGTACTGACCTCTGGTTTGCGTCGCACCTCCTCTAGGGTTTCTAACAATTTGTTGCAATAATACCTTAGTTTTCAGGTCACCCCTTCTTTTTTCGATTTTCTCTTTTTCGTTATTAACCCGATTCTCATAGTACTGAGCCATGTGCAAAACCTCTGACTGAGATTTTGCCTGCCAAGCGCTCTCCGAGGACATAATCTGTGACTGGATGTCAGGCAACAATCCACGCACGAATTTGTCCACAAACAACCTCTTCCCCGACTCGGTACCCAAATCCTGTCCACTAAAGTCGGAGAATACTTGTTCGAACCTATTAAAGAACTCGGTGGTACCTTCGGTTTTCCCTTGGACACAGGCAGTAAGCTTGTCCCAAATAATCCTTTTTTCTGGAATTATAGTTTTTAATTTGGCAACTATTCTATCGGGTAAAGTGAGTATTACCTGGGGTGGTTTCTCACCAGCTGGTCGTTCCCCATCTAGTCTAGTTAGATTTACCCATGTATCCCCTAATCCCGGCACATCATCTACTGTCCGTATTTGTTTCCATACATCGACGGGCAAAAGTACTGGAAACAATAAATCCATGTCACTTAAGGTGAACACAGAAGACTGCAAAACGGATTCGATTTCCTTATAAAACCCTGTCGGGTTCTTCCTAATATCTGGTACCGATTGTCTGATCGTGTTCACTTCCTGCCGAGAGAACGGGACGTGAACAAACTGTGATACATAGTGTGCTGGGATATCCACCGCGGGAGTACCAGTCGCCGCGTTGGCGGGGATTTCTACTTTTGGGACAAGGGTCGGAGGGACCTCTCTCATAGGCAACTGAGATACCGGGACCTCCGACCGCTTACTGAGCAATAAGGCCAAATCGAGCGCTAAGGCAGCTGTAGAGGTGTCGGGCGAAAAAGCTCTTTTACAAATACCAACTAATTCTATGGGGCAACCAACCTTCTTTCTTATACATTCTTCCTGCAAGTGCTGTACCATCACTTGAATTACCTTCCTTTGCATTTCTACCGTATATTGACTGTAGGTATCGTATACCTCATCCGGCGGTATCGATGAATCCGAGATCCATCTGACCGCATCTCTAGTACAAATTCGTACTTCCTCGGGTGCTGATCTTCGGCACGAAAGGAACCGTTTCTGCATATATATTCTATCGTCTTCATCATCCTCATTTCGCAATCTTTCAAAATCCTGTCTAAATTCGAATAGTCTATCGACATGTCCATGTACCTTCTGTTCGGTATCCCTCGAGAGTGCTAGATCGTTCAGATCTCTCACTCCTTGTGGGAGATCCGAAGTCTGCAATCTACCCCACATTACACCTAAGTGAATCCCCAGCCCTTCAATAAAAACGTTTTTCTCGGAAAAATCGTGCAAATTAGACAATGTTGAAAATGCATCGTTTTGATCACCCTTTTCCATGCAATGTTTAGCCCAAGCAAATAGTTCCTGTTTCCTGCCCGCAGGAACAGTACTACGGGTCACAATTTTCGACCTTGCACCAAGGTCTAATTCAGTAGATACGGGACTCCCCGAAATCGGAAGGATAGGGGGGCCTAACTGAGGTACAAAGGAAAGAGGTAGTGTAGCAGACGGAATAGACAAAGAAGCGACGGCCAAGGAACTAGGAACAGCAGGCTGCGCGGGAGGAGGCTGCGCAGGAGGAGTGAGAGTAGAAATAGGAACAACAGCAGGAACGGGCAAAGCGCCCGCACCAGGAGCATATGGAGGCGGCGCTGAAGAATCAGGCCTCCGTTCATTTAATATCTTTTCAATAAACTCCTCAGAAACATGAAAATCTTTAGAAGGGTAAATTTTCTGGACTCCGAGCGAGAAAGCTCTATCCATTCTCTGGGTTTCATCTAATCGTTTTTCCTTGTCATATAACAATGCCTTTTCGGCATTCGTTTTATGACGTCGTGCATGCTTATCCCTACTCTTAAGCTGCTGTAATGCTTCCTTTTTCCAATTTTGTAACACATCGAAGGCTGCTGGCCTAGCCTTCTTTTTAAGCAGAATCGACTCTAAGTATTCAATACGGGGGATCTCAAAACTACCATTGATTGGCCACTGAAATTCGGAGGCATTTCTGGTCTGTCTGTGCCAAATATCATTAAATACAATACTACCAATGCCATACTTACAGTACATAGTACACGCCGGCGACCCCTCCTGTGGTGCCGGACGGCTAAATTCAAAGGATTGTCGATCGCTGCGGAATAGAGCCCTAAAGCAGCTAGACAATTTCCCAGGCATTTCTCAAAGACTTGGTGTTACCTGGTTCAATAATTGTGTCTGCAGATACAATACTTCAAATTCAAATGTCAGGGTTAAATTAAGAGCCGGGTCACGACTGCACCTGACCAAATTCAAATGTCAGGGTTAAATTAAGAGCCTTACGACTGCACCTGACCAAACCTAAGGAGGACCGTACGGTTTTCAAAGGACTTCAACTAACGAAGTTTACCTGCGTTTAGTGGTTTTCGGCAAATCTGCCCACCTCGGATTTGGACCCTCGTCAAGATGCCGTGTCAGACCGCACGACTATCGCCCAAGGATCGGATCGTGCAGCGCTGCCGAGGTATCGCGTCTCGATCGGTCGGGCCCGCAGAATCACACCGTCCGATCCCGATTCGATAGTCTGCGTCAACCTTCAATGATCCGGCATCAATCTTGAGGGTCCCTATTCGGGCGCCAACTGTGGAAACATAAAAATTGACATGAGGCCGGGAAGCCCAAATGGAAAACACACCAACACAGGTTACAAAGGACCATATAAAGCGCTTTATTTCAAAGTTCAAAGTTTACCAAAGTATCAAAGTCAATTGACATGCGAATAGCTATTCGGCTCTCTGACTCACATACGAACCTTCAACGATAAGGTTCGTACCGCAAGTGGGAGAGACCGAATGTCTGGATGCTCTGTCTTTTATATGATTTGTACCGCATTGACCAGCCCTCTTGTAGATTAATCATTCCTAGGACTGTGGCTAGGGTTCGTAGCCAGGTCGAACATACAATTTAGATCAGTTCCGCTGATACAGTTACAAATTTACAAGAGGTTGAACAGGGGACAGGGTCTTAGTTCATGACCCTAATAAATAGCTTGCGGACATATTGTTTATTCACGTGTGCGGAGGTCACCATGGCCGAAGTCTTTACTCGCAATGTCATTCGGCCTCCATTTTGTGGTTCGGGGTGACTTCCACACTGCAAGAATACCTAAAATGGCGGCTAAATCCAAGATGGCGACTTACACAATACATTGAGGTCAAGACCTTGCCGCGGAACCTATGTTCACAGTGTACTTTTAGACAGCTTGGCGTAGGCCAACATACATTTAAACAATGCGATTGGGGTCACAATATTATACCGATTTCCACACAGGATGTGACCTTTAGAGAGGGTGGCTTCAGTGTTCCTGATAGTAAGGCCAGCTTCAGCAGTGATGTTTGCTAGGATAGTGGCGTTAGGGACTTTTGGGTCATTGAAGCCAAAATTGAGTCACCAAGTATGAGGATTTGGGATCCAGGTTTGGCGTTAGTGTTAAGAAGAGTCGTTATGTCTTCATCGAATAATCCTCGTGGTCCTGGAGGTTTGTAGATTGCATGCATGGAGATGGTACGTGTAAGGAGATAACCCCAGCTTGACTGAGAGTAGCTCTGCTGACGGATGTGACATGAGTTCTGTCTCTTTGATGGCTAGGTCAGATTTGCAGATGACGGCTACGCCACCCCCTTTGGATGTTTCTCTGTGTTTCCTAACGATGGTAAAGTTGGCTGGGACAGATAGAGTGAGGGCGGGTCTGGCTGCTTTGTGGAGCCATGTCTCAGTGACAACTAGGAAGTCTAGTTGGTTACATGTGATGATGTCAGCAATTTCAGAGGCATGGGCATGAAGGGATCTGGCGTTGATCAAGGCTCCCTTAATTTTATGGTTTTCCTTGGTTATGGACTTGGTGAGGTCTTTGCTGGTAGTGATGGCAGTCCCACGGGCACTGGGAGTACTGGTTGAGCATTTAGAGTTGGAAGTAGGTTTGGATTTGGGTGGGTTGTGGGCAGACAGCTTAGGCAGTGACTGGGAGTGCTCTTTTATGTGGATAGAATGGGGCTTGGTAAGTCTAGAGCCTAGTCTGCGGTTTATCCATTTGGTGGTGCATGGCTGGTTAGGTGTGGACTTGTTGGCCGCACGTGGGATCCAAGGGGAATCTGCTGATTGTTGCGTGTGGTCACTCCTAATATCAGTTATCTTTTGACTAGCGATAGTTAGATGATGAGTAGGACAGAGAGTGTTTGGGTTGTTAGGTTTCATGCCAATTATGTACAACTGTGGTAGGAAGGTGGTAGGTGAGACATTCTGGGCAAGGGGTAATTTGGTGGCCATGGATATAGTCAGAAGGCATAAAGGTACTGCTATGGTGTTTTGACGGGGAATGTAGTCAAACTAAGAAGTAAACATGTGATGGTAATCAGAGGTAAGATCATGGCTGGGTTCTAGTGTGTAAGCGCCGGGAGTGAGGTAGTTAAGTGGTTGGAGAGATTGTTGGGAACTGAAGAAAAATAAACCAACAAGTGTTGCAAACACCTAACGTGTGTGGAAATTGATACTCATTGGATTATGAGGAACCACTGTCCAGCGCCTAGTTACAGATTATTGGATCTCAATCACCCCGAACAGCCTATGTCGTGAGGTGGTCCGAGTTTACTGAAATCTACCTGGTACAGTTACGGCACAATAGGTAATGCCGTGGGCTAGAAAGACTAGAAAAAGCATGATAATGATATAGTAGAGAAGATAGGTGCTGATACTGGTATGTAATATTAGTTTGAAATCACAGGGTGCTAATGGGAGCCGTTCCAGTACAATGGACAGTGTAATAAGCTGGGATCGATATGAACTACCTGCTGCATGGGTAATGCAGTTGGCTAGTGTAGTTAGGCATACTCGGCGCGGAGGCAGCCACACAACGAAAGCAGCGCAAATAAATGCAGTGGCAACCACATCTAGCAAGGTGCAAAAACAAATAAAGAGGCTATCAATAGGTGCAAATAGGCCTATTAGGTGCAAGAGGCATCCGCGTAAGAAATGCGGAGATAAGCATAAGGCAGGCAATACAAATGAGAGAGACAGGGCGTGATAACGCAGTGGAGCTCGAATACAGAATGCAATATCAGTCGTGGACATAATAATACAGTGCAGCGTAGATTATATGATACAGTACACAGAATGATAGGTGCACCGCATGCAATAGTCAGACGGCTACGCATCAGGATATTAGTTAGCTATTAGAGACAATAAGCACCGGACACGATTCCTGAGACAGGGGACGGGTTGCAGCGTAGCACTTGCATGGGCATTAGTGAGGCTATTCAAGGTGACTTAGAGACACGGCAATCCATAATACAGCAGAAGGTGTGAGCCGTGGCACTAGCGTGGAGCATTTGGGAACGGCGGCCATATTGACTGCAGCAAAGTTCAGTGAGACATGGTCACGTGCGTGAGGGTAATCAGGGAACCTTTTGTAGCATAGGCAAGATTAGCAGTAAACTGTAATCAATGAAGCACGGACACGCGGTTCTAACAGGAGCGTATAGGCAACGGGGGCAATGCTGGGCAAATACAGTTGCCGATAGTACGGAAGTTTACGTGGCTAAAGGAGCGTTTTGGTAGCCAAAGTACAGGCAAGGCACGAGCACTTGCAGGGTAGAGGAAGCGTTTAGGTCGCGGGGACAATGCTAGGTAAATACAGTTATTGATAAACACAGATGTTTCCGTGGCTCGGAACGTTATGGTAACCAAGCAAATACTAACCAGGTGTAACAATCATGCGAACATGGATGTATTTATGACTGTTTGTGTAACAGGGCATATGGTACATTCAACATAATGTGTTCATGGGAATACGATACAATACGTTCGAGAAATCGGGCAATGTGATAACGAGACATAAAGCAGTATCGGCATTCATAAGAGTCAGTACTCCTGTTCCAGTCAGTCTAGAGACATTTATAAACAAAAGTTTGATTATTAGGTGTGGCTAGTGCTTCCTGTCGACCTCCAATTAATAATAAACAAGAGGCGCCCAGAGCATAATGCAATGTGGGTGAAACAAGCACTAGTAGATAGGGTACAGAAAGTAACTGTCTTTGAGGCGGTGCAAGTCTTACCACATGGAATGTTCGAATGGCCGTAGTAGTGTAGTCCTCGAGGGGAGAGAAAATGTTTTGGGTAGAGAGTCGTGGCACTGGCCGCTGGATGCCCTGGACAAGCACAGGACAGGTGCCTTATTAGTGTGCCTTGTCAGGGGGCCGGCTTACGCCTACTGGTGATAGGCTTTCAGAAGGAGGCTGGACATTGGGGGGCCACAATGATTTTGGCCGCAAAGTCAGTAGGCATCAGTGGCCGGCGGTCATTTTCAAACATACAAACCTCGCAGTTTGTGATTCAGGAAACTTTCCAAATATGCTTACAATGGAGAATGGGTTACTCAGCGGGCAGACAGGGTGCGAGTGTTGCTCTCAATGGACCTGTGAATGTAGGTGGCTGTGGGGCTAGGCACAGCTGTGAGTGGAGCTGTGAGTGCTTCTCTGAGGCTGCGAGTGTACTAACCTTACAAAACGTACCCTTCTGAGTTTACCAAACCCCCCTAGTAAAAATGTATAGAATACCGTTTCCCAATCCTACCCAGTAAGATATTTAGAAGCTCTGCCCCCTGTCCCCCCATTTCCTGCACAAACACTTTCTCACACTACAGCAGACAACGGACTAACACCAGAGCTGTTTACCTGACAAGTCCCAACACACGGGTCAGGCAGAATCAGGAAATTGAAAATAACCACACACACACCTAACAGTCCTTTACCATCCCCGCAGGGATAAAAGGCAGAGCATGGAAGCACACTTCGAGCAAGACCGTACGCACGAGGAGATAGCTACACCATACCTGCAGTTCAAATGGAGAAGAAAGGCTGTGAGACCTAGAAGGATGACGAAGGGGGAGTTGTCCATGCCCTTCTCAACTCAGACCCCTGAAACCTCCACAAAGCAAATCATAAGACTGGGAGTTACAGCTGGCGTGCAAGGCAGCAGATAACAATGGTACATGGGCGCCTCCCACATTGATAATGCAGGCGGAGAGGCACACTGGCTACCGTGGTACTATCCTGGACTCCAGAGATCGAAGAAGCCAACAGCTTCTTCACAGCCGGTAAGTCAGAGGAACCTGATAGCAAACCGAACTGTGTTGAGTCCAAGGTTGCAAGTGGCAACATTTCAAAAAGCTAAGTGGCAACATTTCAAAAAGCTAAGAGAAGAACTTGTGTGTGTTTGCACTGTAAAGAAAGCAGTTGAGGTCCAGGTGCAGAGGGGTCCGGCGCCACGTGGGCACTCATTCGAAAGCCTCTGACAGGGACCTGTTTTGAAACTACAAAAACCAGAAGGCCCTGGGAAACGGTGGCACGAGGCATCAGAGTGGTCCTCCAAGGGTCACATCAAATCCTTTGTACAATCGCAAGTCTCTGGCCCGTTGCCAGAGGAAAGCTATGGGAATGGAACCCTGCTTTCCAATAAGATTGTGAACTGTGGAATAAGGCAAGTATGAACCCGATGGAGGGATGCTGAAAGAAAGCAGGGAGAAGGAAACCCCACTTTTTGATGAAAATGACCAAGACATGAGCTGCGTTAAAAATACAAGAACTCTGTTACAGAAAGGCCATAGGGAACCTGACGAAGGGAGGTCCAACTTGAGACACCAAGAAAAAAAGTAGAGTAAAACGTAAACAGTGTGCTAAAGCGTGTATATCAGCCCGGCAGAGGGATGCCAAGGGGAGAGGTAACGAAAGTGAATCCTGCACCGTGACAAGAATAAGGTGAACTGTGTGTCTGACAAGAGTAAACCTGAACGAGGGTGGACCATAGTGAGCAGTTGTTCAAAAGGACATTAAGACTAGAGACTCTAGAAAATTGTAAGCTGCATTGGAAAGGCCATAGTGAACCAGGTGGAGGGAAGACAGATTTGCAAGGAGGATCTGAGCCCGGCGGAAGGAGATCGTAGGGGCGAAGAGCAATCGTCCATAGTGAAAGACCACAGAGAGAACTTTGGTTTGTTTTTTTATTAATTTGAATCAGCACTCCTAAGGCAAGAGACTTTTGCACCGAAAGAGACTTGGCCTCTGAAGGGTTTTGATATCGTTGAACTGAACTGTGAACCTTGTGCTGACGAGGCCAAGGAGTATGCTGTGCTCGAGAGTGCCAACTTGTCCTGTGCTTCAAACGTGGGAAGGGAGACCCAGCCATACCATCCTGATTTACCATTTTGTGAACATGTCTTTCTTTTCTGGTGAATATTATCCCACACTCTTTTTGGTAATTTAGTAATAAGGATTGGCAACAGGTTTTTCTTAGTATAGGCCCTTATTATTTGACACGACACCACTGGGACTGCCTCATTTTTATTTGATGGTCGTAGCGTGCTCCCATTTTAGATTTAGGTTGCACATGGGTCATATGAAGTACTAGAGCAAACAGGTACTTGTACCTATAAAATAGCCCAACCTGACAGGAAGAAAAAGACCCACCTCTACCATGTAAATCTCTTAAGAGTGGAAAAAGAATTGTTCCGCAGCCACCGCCTCGATACTGTCCTATCTGATACCGGAGGAAATAGATAATTTAGAATTAATTCCCCAACAGCTATCTAGTCAGCAGCAAGAAGACTTAAAAGGTTTGGTCACGACATTCCCTGATGTATTCTGCGAGAGACCAGGGAGAGTGCATGGCACGTTCCATTATATTAGAACTGCAAATAAAGTGGTCCATTTGAAACCATATAGACTCTCGGAAGCCTGTAGACAGATAGTGGTCGAGGAAGTGAACAAAATGCTGAGGGCAAATATTATTGAACCCTCTCACGCCCATGGTCCTCCCCCATTGTGTTGGTCACAAAACCTGATCATTCCAGGAGGTTTTGCATAGACATCCGACAGATCAATGCCATCTCCGACTTCGATGCCTAGCCTATGCCACGCATCGACAAATTAATTGATAAACTCGGAAATGCCACCTTCCTATCAACCCTAGGCTTAACCAAGGGGTACTGGCAGGTGTCAGTATATGGTCATTAGGAGAAGACAGCTTTCTCAATGCAACTGGTACTATTCCAGTTCAAAGCCCTCCCTGGCTTACACAGGGCCCCCGCCACTTTCCAATGGCTTATGGACAGAATATTACAGCCGTACTCCAATTTCTGTTTGTCTTATATTGACGGCAACTTGGGAAGACCACATTTTCCAGCTCTTTACTAATATGAGATCCCTCAGAGTAGGCAGCCTAACTGTCCATCTTTCCAAGTGTAAGCTGGCTCAATTAGCCGTGAAATGCCTCAGCTTCTTTGTAGGGAATGGCAGTGTCCAGGCTCAATGAGAAAAAGTAAAAGCTGTCCTAGATAACCCCAAGCCTAAAATCAAGAGAGAGCACAGAGCATTCTTAGGGTTAATCGGTTATTACCTTATGTTTATACCTAATTTCTCGAACAGGCCAGCTGGGTTGACAGACAAACTAAAAAACACTGAATCACAGAAGATTCACTGGACGGACAAGGACGAGGTATGTTACAACAGCTTCAAACAAACTCTGTGCCAGAACCCAATCCTAAAAGGTAGTAGATTTTCTAAAGCGTTTGAGTTAAAAACTGATGCCTCCCTTACTAGGTTAGGCCCAGTTTTGTCACAAGTATGTGATGGATTTGGACACCCTATCCTATTCACTAGTTGAAAACTCGTCCCACGTTAAAAAAAGTTAGAATTAGAGGCCCTTAACATCAAATGGGCCATCACCCATCTGAGATACTTTTTCCTAGGACGGAAGTTCACACTTGTCACAGATCATTCTCCTTTAGTATGGATAAGCCAATGAAAGGACTCCAACCCTCGAGTCATGCAATGGACCTGCAACCCTACAATTTCACTGTAGAGCACCAAAAAAGTAGAGACCAGAGGAACGTTGATTTCCTTTCTTGGTTTCCCTGTGAAACAGATGCGGCTGCATCGCATAGGGGAAGAGCATGTGAGAAACCAGAAGGTGTCTCAGCCACTAGACCCCGGGGATCTGTCATCCAGGTGGGCAGGACAATGCCATCGCTTTTGGATCCATTTCCTGGGGGTGGAGCAATGCAGGAGGAGGACCCGAGTATGGGGTCTTTGGGGAGTGAGAGAACGGATGGTGAGAAGCGGTATCCCCTTCCCTGTAACACCTTCACCCCATCCTATCAGGTAGGATTCTTAAGAACTCAACCCCCCCACTTTTACAACACAAACACTTTCACAAAGACAGCCTGCTATCGTAGAAAACGGACTAACACCAGAGCAGTATACCTGACGTGTCCCAATACAATGGTCAGGCAATTACTGACCATCACACAGACCTGCCTCCCATTAAGCTTCCCCACATGGATAAAAGAGAGAGCATGAGAGCACACTCAGAGCAAGGCAAAGCACAGGAGGAAACAGCAGTTTTGAGATGGCAGCTCAACGAGAGACGAAACACAGCATACATGAGCGGATCGCAAGAAGGGAAATTCCCTTGATCTTTCCAACAAGGAACCGTTACTTTCCAGAGTCCTTAAGATTAGAAAGCGCAAGACCAGGAAACTAGGCCAAAAAATCCTATATTGTGTGTCAGAGACACACAGAGCCCTCCCGCGTCGATAATCAAGGTGGGGAGAAGCGGCAGCAGCCGCTGTGGTACCGTCCTTGGCTCCAAGAACAAAGCAGCATCAGTGAAATCAACACAGCCGGTGAGTTGAGGAGACGGATACAAGACCGGTCTGTGTTGAAGCCAAGGTTGCAAGCAGCAACATTGTATGGAGAGTGCTGGAACGAACATTGTTAAAACGCGTGGTTACATTTCACAGAGTGCTCTGGCACCACGTGTTTGTTCAGTCGAAGGTCTCTGAAAGATATCCACCTGAGAAGTACCAAAAGGTGAAAGTTAAAAGAGTTGTAAAGAATTGTGAATTGAAGTGGTCTTGTGACGGGTCAAGCAAAATCCTGCGCACAGTTGAAAGCCTTCGATGTTGATACAGTAAAGAAAGTTTGTGTTAAAGCAGATAAACTTGCCCGAGTCCGGCAGAGGGAGACTAATTGAAGGTTTTGTGTTAATGTGGGTCTGAGCTCGTCGGAGGGGGACCAAGGATGAAAAGTGAACCACACAAGAAATTGGATACGTGAAAATAATGAGAACATTGTATTAAAGTGGGTCTGAGCCTGGCGGAGGGGGACCCGAGGTGAATAGTGAATCACCTGAGAAATTGTGTACAAGGAAGGAACATTAATATTTGTTTGTCGCATCAGGCCCTCTGAAATAAGAGCCTTTGAATGGCAAAGAGACTTTGGCACAGAAGGTCCTGATACTGAGATTTTGAACTGCATCCTTGTGCTAAAGAAGCCATAGAGTGCTAAACTCCAGAGTGCCGCCTTGCCAAGTGTTGAAAACGTGGGAAGGTGGAGATACCGGCTCAGACATCCTGATATCAATTTCTTTTGTATAACACTGTTTCCCCACACTATTTGTATTTAGAAGTAAGGACTGGTAATAGGTTTATCAGTATAGGCCCTTTATTTTGACAAGACTCGACTAGGACTGCGTTATCTTTCATTTGATGATCGTAGCTTGCTCCCATCTTTAGCTTTAGGATTAGATAGGCATTTTTCAAACCTAATTGAAGTTCAATAAACACAGTTGAACTGTGAGCACTTGTGAATGTCTTACTGTTTGATATCATGCCTTCCTTACAGTGGGCATATGAATGCAGGTGGTTGTGGGTCTAGGCACAGATGTGAGTGGAGCAGCGAGTGCTTCTCAGAGGCTGTGAGTGTTGCTCTGGGTGGACCTATGAATGCAGGTGGTTGCAGGGCTAGCCAAAGCTGTGTGTGGAGCGGTTAGTGCTGCCCTGATGCTGTGTTTCTCTGGGTGGACATATGAATGCAGGTGGTTGTGGGGCTAGACGCAGCTGTGAGTAGAGCTGCAAGTGCTTCTCTGAGGTTGTGAGTGTTGCTACGGGTGGACCTATGAATGCAGGTGGTTTTTGGTCTAGCTGCAGTTCTGAGTGGAGTAGCAAGTGTCTGTATGGGCCTGCGAGTGTTGCTGTAGGTGGACCTATGAATGAAGGTGGTTTTTGGTCTAGCCGCAGTTCTGAGTGGAGTAGCAAGTGTCTGTCTAAGGCTGTGAGTGTTTCTCTAGGTGGACCTATGAATGCAGGTGGTTGTGGGGCTAGCCACAAATATCAGTGGAGCTGCAAGTGCTTCTCTGAGGCTGTCAATATTGCTCTGGGGGAACCTGGTGTGCATTAGGGATCCCAGCCGGCTATAGGGCTCGGGGTTTCCAAACAGAACTTTAAGATGAGCAGCAGCACCCTTGAGATGGATGGGGATGCCGATTCTGTACTCTTGCACCAAATAAATAATGACAACTCAATAGTTTGGCAAAGGGAATCCGTTTAATGACAAGTATAAAAAAGGGGAGTTCAATGAACATCAGCAATCACTCGTTCTTCCTTCTCGCATCAGCTCCAATTAATTTCAGAAAAAACATAACATTTATTCCAAAAACTTGTTATCAATGACGTGTAACTCTTAAAAATTAGCATGCAACTTGATTGGTTCTAGGAAGGTAACTTTAATATAGGTACTATATCTATATATGGTAATGGGGAGAGGGGATTGGATAAACAATGTCAGGTGGGGCAACTAAGCCATTCATTCAAAATGGCTACTGTAAACATCACTAAAAGTACGACGCCTCATTGGTTCTACTAACTATAGGACCCTAGATTACACAAACCACTATGATTGGGTTGGCATCAACCCCACTCATACTTTTCCACTTGCGCTTAGCAGCGAGCCGAATACCCAGCCAGGTGCAGGGAGTTTGCCTGCACACCAGCTTCACTCCAACTATTGTTATAATCAATCATCACCTCAGTGGTCATGTGTCAATTATTTCTTTGTAGTTGGCCTCAAGTCTGCTTCTTGGTCTGGAAAAGTTAAGGCGTCTGAGTATGGCAAACGTCCATGCATAGTTGTGAAAGTTTCATCCCTTCCTGCTTGCCTGGTCACGTGATTCCGACACCGTGAAATCGGCCTTTCCTTCAAGCAATTTCGTGTATTTGATTTAATTCTGCCAGTCGTCTGCCATCTCTGGCGTATCTTGACCTTTCCGAACAGGATACTCTGTTCTACTTTCTCTTTAATTGTATCCACTGTTGGCCTATTCTAGCTGATACGAAATTAGCTTCTTGGCATGGTTATCTTCGGCTGAGTTTCTTCATGTCTTTAATTCTCAATTTGTTTGCTGCGTAACTCCCCTCTTGAGACCTTTAGTAACCTCTGGTTGATTCTGCTCTTGTGCATAGTGAAAATATACTTATAGGGTTCTTTTGAGGTAGCTATATGTATAGGTGCCGCTTGCCGCAATCTATTTTACTTTTAGGCATAAGCAAGCCTCACGATTTCTTGGCTTCTTGCGATTTCTTCCATCTGTACACATTTAAACTAACTGAATATCTTCATTGTGCATATGGCATACGTTTCTGACATCTTGACATCAATTGTTTCACTTTAGGCTCAGGATGTGGCTTATCCATGGTAGTTTGTCTCTTTTTGTCATCATTCTCAGGTCGTTATATCTTCTATATGTGCGTCAGTCCGATTTTGCATGATGTCACCATTCATCTTCCTTTAGTATCCTTTTGGCTTCTTCGGGTATTACATTCTGACAATCATCATTCTGTCTCACTTGTCGATATGGTTTTCTCAATGGGTACCTTACTGTCCAGGTTTTCGTAGGTGTTGGTACTTCACTAGGTGCTGGTATTCTGATAGGTACTGGACAGAGCCCAACTGCGGCTCTCTGCTGGTTTATTTGTGCATCATACGTCACATTCCGGGGTGAATGTTCCTGGTACTGGGGAGGCAGGAGTGTGAATCGTGCTTGGCACTTCCTCTTCACTATGAATGCAGGCGGTTGTGGGGCTAGCCATAGCTGTCAGTGGAGCAGCGAGTGCTTCTCTGAGGATGTGAGTGTTGCTCTGGGTGCACCTATGAATGCAGGCGGTTGTGGGGCTAGCCATAGCTGTCAGTGGAGCAGCGAGTGCTTCTCTGAGGATGTGAGTGTTGCTCTGGGTGCACCTATGAATGCAGGCGGTTGTGGGGCTAGCCATAGCTGTCAGTGGAGCAGCGAGTGCTTCTCTGAGGATGTGAGTGTTGCTCTGGGTGCACCTATGAATCCAGGTGGTTTTGAGGCTAACTACAGCTGAGAGTGCAGCTGTGAGTGCTTCTCTGAGGTGTTTTTGTTGTTGCTCAGGGTGGACCTATGAATGCAGGTGGTTGTGGGTCTAGCCGCAGCTGAGAGTGGAGCTGTGAGTTCTTCCCTGATGCTGTTAGCGTTGCTTTGGGTGGACATATGAATGTGAGTTGTTGTAGGGGCCATGGCCTGAGCTCATGTGGTGAGGCTGTGATTTTACCAAGCTCCCACTGTGATCCTTTCCAGATCCTGCCTCGTGGAGGCTAATGCAGATTGCTGCGACACACAAAGAGATCTTCTTCCTGAAGATATTGGCGCCCACCTCCTCAACCCTGTTCCGAGAAGAATTGGAACCACGCATCCATAGAAGCTACGAATGAAAAACTGGTCCAGGATGTTTCAAGATGGTCGCTGCTGCAGCTCTTTAGAGCTTACGGAGCAGGCAATGATGTGATTTCCCTTTGCTGCCGGCACTGAACTCTTTTCTGCGGGGGCCTCCCTGTTGCCACCTGGAGCCGGTATGTTTGCTCTGGGCATCCCTGCTGACTTTTGCCTGCGTCAGCAGAGTGCGCAGGCTCGGAGGGACACTCTGCCTTCACCTGCAACACTGCGCAAGGTGTCCTCTCACACACTGTGGTGCTGATGAATCAGTGCTCACCTGTGGGGAAGACCACTGCACAGGCATAGCATGGGCTGGAATGCTGAGGTGCAGGACAGCCCTCCTCTGTGCTTTGCTCTCATTTATTTGGCTCTGGGGCACTTGCCTCCATGGATTGAAAACCCTGTGTAGTGGAGCAGCTGTATACCTCTGCAGGAGACCACGCCCTACTTCCTCCTATATGTTAGAGACATGAGACTGTGCCATGTTTGACACCAGCTGTTGTGCCAATACCGCAGCGTGTGTTCGAAAGAAGATACCCGTCGAGACAACCCTACCAAATGTATCCCCGCAGTGATGACAACCTAAGGGAGGAACTCCCTCAAGGAATATGAGAAGAGCAAAGAAAAGAAGTTGATGATCTCATATAAAGTATGTATGACGTCCCAAGATACTGACTGAAGAGAATGTATATATCCTAAAGAAACGAATGACGAAGTAAGGAATCGAGTAAGCTTAAAATACAAAGAAGAAGATTACTCATGCTCAAAGTGCTGCTGAAAATCAACCATTCAATAAAAGTACAGATGCTGAAATGCAAGGTAGACTAAGCCATAATAGAAGCTGGCTATACATAGTGAATAGAACGCAGGCAAAGCTGCCATTATATAGAAGCTGGACATCGGTATCATGAACCCGATATCAGGACCCATGAAGCGGGAAGGGAAAACTGTCACAGCAAGAATAAGCAGATTTGTGGAGCTGCATGGTGAGGTTGTATGGCCTGGAGTCAAGACTGAAGCAGCCAAGGTCAACTATCTATTCTGGAAATGAGCAAAAGTGCGCAGGATGAATCAACTCTTGTTAAGGTGAAAGAAAGAACACCAAGAGTGCCAAGTTTAATTCATTTAGAGCATTTAAAACCTGCAAAATGGACCAAATCGTGGTCTCCTACTCAAGTGAGCCAAGGATGAAAATCGAGTTCGAACTTGGAGTGCTAGACACGATAGTGAGTGGCCCTCACTCCCGTGGATTCTCAAAGACAAGGATACTTTGCAAGGCCAAGTACAAAGACAATCTTCTTGGCAGAAGGAATGGTGATCAGAGTTGCTGGGCTTATTGGGTTGGGAGGTAGTGTCATGCCCCATCTCCATGCATCTGGGTCTGGGCTTACGCGCTGTTAAATGAACTGAATGTTCCAGACATGGCACAAGCGTGCCAACCAATTATAGAAGTCCATATAGTGTGAAGACCAATGATAAACTGTGTCTAATTTTCTGAAGATTACATGTTTTAGAGGTAGGCATAGTGGGCAGCCAATCACAATCCTAGTTCCTATAGAAAGTATACCTAGATGTTCCCCTTAGCCAATCCTGACCCATGTTAGGTTTTTCATTATTGCCACATCGTATAAAGTCACGTCAGATGTATTTTTGATATAAATACTATGTTTTGTCTAAAGATCGCTGAGGGAAATACTGAGCGTACGTCCGTTGATGTTCGTTGTAAACTCCCCGTTTTAGATAATTGTTAATAAAGCAGTACTTGGTCATCTTCCTGAGTTGGTTCGGTTATTTGGACTCAGAGTTATTCCGTATGATCCCATCCATTACATGCACGTTCCTAAAGGGCCATAAACTCACCTGAGACCTGCATTTTTTCATGTTGCTCCTTGGAGCATAGGACCTGGACCTTGGTCTCCCTCTCCTCCCCAGTTCTTCCGGTGCCTGAACCACCTTCTGGGGGACTCACTGGAACCTTGCTGGTATTCTGGGTGCCCTTATTCCCCCCAACTGATGAGCCTAGAGAGTGTGCGATCGCTAGCGGGTTTACATACCTTAGATCTCCTCATGCGAGTACCAGAAGAGTTGGCCCACTGCCTAGGCCTTGTACTTTGCTGTTGCAGACTGGAACTCTGCCCATTTTGCACTATGTGTTGTGACTGCCTAATGAAGCTGGGCCCCGCAAAAACACTCCTTGCACCCTGATACCCCTCCGACTGCCCTAACAACTTTATTCTAGCACCCTGAGCGCCACTATTCCTTTTGACTCAGAGCAGTCACTTCTTGCACAGAGATAACAAACGAAGCAATGCTCTGTTTTATGACTCAGGGGCCACTTACCTGATCCTTACTGCCTGCAGTCTCTTTGGCCACGTGTAGGGGTACATACTCTTGCATGTCCTGGCTGCTGCCTTCCATTTTGTCACCCACTAGAAATAAGGGCAAGCCAACCATAATGTACTCATTTTCTGGCCAAAATATATCACGCGAGACTCCTCAATCCATGAATGCTGCAGAGGTGGATTTGTGCACCCCAGAAAAAAACCCTCAGCAGGATCAGGTCCTCGCTGCGATTGACGATTTACGAACCTCATTGGAAACAAAAATAGGCAAGGTCAAGATTGATGTTCAACTGCTCCGACAAGAAGTCAGACAACGGGCTAAGAGGATCACGACTGTTGAATTGGTTGAAAGAACTGGACACTACCAAAGATCTCACGACACAGGTCAGACTAGAGAGAAGAAACACTGCCTTGGAACTACGTGCAGAGGATGCCGAGGGCAAGTCCTGTAGCAACAATATACGTGTGCTGGGGCTCCCGGAGGGGACGGAGGGCACAGATCTGACCTTGTATATTGAAAATGTGCTACAGCAGGAGATTGGGCCTGGTAATCTGTCACAGGGCTTCGCGGTTGAACACACCCACCAGTCACTGCAGAAGACACCACTGCCTGGATCCCACCCTACACCAGTTATCACAAGGATTCTGAATTTCTGAGACAGGGAAGTGGTCCTTAAATACTCCATGAAAGGTGGGGAAATACAGAGAGATAACTCTAAAATTGCTATCTACCCGGATTAAACACCCGCGGTCCAAAGGGCCAGGAACTTGTTTGTACCAATCAAAGCGAGCAAACTGAATCTCAAATATATGCTTATGTTCCCATCCAGATTAAAGAGAATCTACAATGGCAGAACGCACTTCCTCGACAGTCCTGCATTTGCTGGGTGGCACTGTTCTATTCCTCGCCTACTGCTAGGGTCATGTCTGGCAGACATATATATAAAATGTGGACTATTCAGGGGGGACACGCCAAGGTTGTCCGTTATCTCCTATGTTATAAATATTGGCTCTGGAGCCCCTAGCGGTATACATGCACCAAGAATACTTGGCTGCGGACATTATGGTTGGTGGTTATAGACACCTTGTATGGTTATATCCTGATGATGTCTTGCTCTATTTCTTTGAACCACAACAAAACCTGCCAATAGTTCTGGACTTCTTGGATAACTTTGCAACACTTTCTGGAATTTACTTCAATAGAAAGATGTCCTGTCTCTTTCCTCTGGCTGGTCTTCGCAGGGTGCGTGAAACCACCTTATCAGTCCTGCGGATGTTTTGGGAAGTGTGCCCCTTTAAATATCCGGGTGTTCAGATTAAGCATACCATGGAATTATGCATACCCTGGAATTATGCATACCCTGGAATTATGCATACCCTGGAAGACATGCACACCTGCAACACCCTTGGGGTAGTGAAGAGACTTTAAAAAAAGATGTCCTTTTGGCCCTGATTACCACTTTCACTCATGGGTAGAATAGTAATTATTAAAATGATTGTTCTAATAATCTGGTTCATATTCGCCCAATATCCCAATAGTGGCTGACATGTGCAAAAACAGGGATGATCTTTGCAAGGTCCTGGGAGGAGTGGGGTATTTCCACGTGGGGAGATATGTACGAGAATGGTAGCTCTAGCGACTTGGACAGCCTAGCCCAACGAACGGGCCTGCCCAAGGGACAATTCCTACGGTACATGAAAGCGGTGGGCGTGGCTAGATGTAGGTGGAGCAGGTGGCCTGCTGAACCAGAAGAGACTGAGCTACTGGAACTAATGTATGCCCTAGAGGATGGTTGGAGGCCAGTGTCCAGATTGTATGGTTGCTTGCTGAACCGGCCTAATCCTCTGAGTCTAAAACAGAAATTGTGCTGGGAATCACACCTGGGAACTGTAATTGCACAACAGTCCTGGGAAGGGATGCTTGGTTTCCCTAAAAATGTGTCCCGGAATGCCTGCTTCAAACCGATTCAAATAAATGTGCTCCACCACACATACATGACCCCTAGTAGTCGCTAAATTTAACAAACACCCGATCTGCCCCTGGTGTCATCAAGATGATGCAGACCTTCTCCACATGTTCTGGAAATGTGTAAAAGTGCATGTTTTTTAGACTCGCTTTGAACAGGCAGGGGCTGTTAGATATAAGAGGAACCCTACAGAATGCTGCCTAGGCGCATATCCCAGGAATGGCAAATAGAACCATATCATTAAATGTATGGATCTAGCATGCTTTCTTGCTAAGCACTGCATTGCATTGTCCTGGGGGGCCCGCAATCCAAAGAGTCGTACCGTGAATTTGAAATTTGGAGTAAGACTGAGACAAGAGTGTGGGCTAGATCATTACCTACATTCAGCAATTGGAGTTGGCATCGCGTATACTGTGTTCTCCGTTCCCCATTGTGGGCCTTTGTGATGAAATGACTACTGCCTCGCAGGAGTACAAGGTAAGTAGTGGACAAACCTCCTACTCAGCCCTCACACTTCCACAAACCAACAGTGATCCCAATCATGAAGATGAAACCAACACAGCCAAGAATTATGCCTCCTTCACCTTTTGCAGTAACGTGGGCTGAGGGCAGCTTATTCTATTAACAGGGGTGTGAATGTTATGTCAGCAGCAACCTAAACAGCAACAGTCCAAAAGTAAGGCCTCTCCAATCAAGGTTTCATGAAAATATTTATACTTTAAACACACAACTGTAAGGGTGTCGAAGTCGGACACTGACACAAAAGTGGCATGATTTCGGTTGTAGACTTTAATTTATGGTTTATGAACTGTCCCCATTTATAAAAAGGGGATCCCTGCATCAGAACTGATACTAAAGGGTCTTTCAGCATGTCCGTCAAATTAATCTCCACCATCCTGTGTCACAACCTACTTCTATCCCTCACATGACAAGTAAAATATGAAGAAGGTTCCTTCTTCGGGAGAGTGGCTCCAGTGCTATAAGTGGGCCGGGACCTGCCAGGGCCGGGCCCGGCAGTCTCCAAAAAGTGGGGGTGAGCCAGGGCCCTGCCGGGGCCCCCCGGTCCCACCACGCCATGGCAGGACGCATTATCCCGCCGTGGCCACGGCCGCGACAGGAGAAGCGCCCGCCACTTTAACGTCAGGCAAGCCGACAGAAGTGCCAGCCAGGCAGAGCGTTGCTGTGACTGGCTGGCACTTCCTTCAGTCACTGTAACTTCCTCTGATGAACCCTCATCTGAGGGGCCATCATAGGAAGTTCGAGTCCCTTTGTTTGCCCTCGCCAGGTCACTGACCCCCAGCAAACCCGCGGGCTCCATGATCTAATATGCAGATTAGATCACGGAACGCATGGGTTCGCAGAGTGTAAAAGACGGCTCAGGGTCTGTGATCTCTGCTCTGAGCAGAGATCACTGAGCCCGAGGTGCCCTTCTCCTTTGGCAAGGCTTTATGAAAGATACCTTGAACTTGAAGCCATCTTTTAAAAACGTAGAAATATTTCTAGGTTTATAACAGATGGCTTGAATCGTACACAATTCAAGGCATCTTTTTAAAGCTTTGTCGACGGACAAAGCCATCTTGGGTTTTGTCCGTCCTCAACACTTTATAAAAGATGCCTATGTTTCAAGCCATCTTTTATAAACATAGACATATGTTACAAATGTCTAGGTTTATAAAAGGCAGCTTGAAAAGTACACAAACCATAGTAAGGTAAGTATTTTTGGCATGGGTGGAGTTTTTGGCAGGACTCCCTCTCACCTGCGCACACTTTATTCGGTTGTTAGCTGAGTTAGACCTGCAGCCATAGTTTGTCAAGGAACCAACTCCGAGGTTCCTACTGTCTAGAAGATTTGTGGGGAGCGACAAACTCTTGGACTAGAAAGGCGCTGGTTGGATTTGATAATCCAGTACTTGTTGGTAGGCAGTTTGTACAAAGAAAATTAGATGATTCAGATTGTTGGTGTGTCAAACATGAGGTTTTTAGGTTTTATTCCTTGTTGTAGTCAGCACCAATGAAAGACATCAGACATCAACCTAGAACTACAACAGTGCCCCTGAGCACTTTAGACATGGAACATCTAGAATACACCCACCTCCTGACGAACCTTGACCAATCACCAAACAGAGAAAGGCAGACCATGTCACAGACTATACAGGATTTGAACATTGAGGAAAGCAACCTTAAAATACCAGAAATGAAGCAGAAATCCAAATTTACCCCAAATTTACAAGGGGACAATGCAATTGACATCTTCAACCAAGCAGTGACAAGAGACCTCAAAGCAATAGAGGACCGTCTAAAATTAAATCCCTCGAGAAGAGTGGATAACATTACTAGCAAGGAACGACTCGCACTCAAAAAATCACAGGATAACCACCAAATCGTAATCAAGGAAGCAGATAATGGTGGCAACGTAGTCATAATGGATAGAGCTGACTACGTCAGAATGGCCATTACCCACCTAACCACCCCCGGCTGCTATGATACCATTAACATGAACCCGACAAATGAAATCATAACGGAAGCAAACAAGATGCTGGCCAAATGGCATAGACGTGGACTCCTGTCAGATGATGAAATGAAGTATTTACAAGCCTCACATCCCAGGATGCCAACAATATACTTCTTGCCCAAGATACACAAGAAATTTGACCCCATACCGGAAGGACGCCCTATTCCGAGTGGGATTGGTTGGATCACTGAACCTCTAAACAAATATATTAACAATGTCCTGGCACCTGAGGTACCCAAGATACCTACTTTCCTACGTGACACAATGCATACCTTGTTGATCCTAAAAGAAATTGTATGGAGCAATGATTACACTCTCGTCACTCTTGACGTGAAAGCTCTGTACACGTCCATTGATCATGGACTAGCTCTCAAGGCCATTGATTATGCCTTTACAAAAGCATCAGCTTCGTTCTGGTCACACCTGGAACTCACAAAGGAGCTGTTGGAATTTTCACTAACTAATACCATTTTCCTTTTTGACCAACAGTACTATAAGCAAACAAAAGGCATAGCCATGGGGGCCACATATGCACCCTCCATGGCTAACCTTTTTATGCACCACTACGAGCAAACACATGCCTTCACTAACCATGACTTTAACAAACTGATCCACACTTGGATACGATTTATTGATGACATCCTGATGATCTGGTGTGGAACAAAAGAAGAACTTGTCGCATTCGAACTCTATTTGAACCAAAACAACTTTGGTATCCAACTAACAGGCTCCTCAAGCAAGGAAAACATTGATTTTCTGGACATTACCATCACACCAGCAGGTACAAGGCTCACAACCACGACCTACAGAAAACCAACAGAGGTCAACTCTGTTCTACATGCCTCAAGCTGCCACAGGAAATCTGTAGCAATAATATCCACAAGGGGGAATTTCTTCGAGCCAAAAGAAACTGTAGTGGTCTACCAGCATTTGGGAAAGAATGTTCAACACTCAGCAAACGCTTCCTCGAGAGAGAGGCTATCCTGAGCAATCAATCCAATCATCTATAACTATGGCTAACAACAGAGAACGTAGCACGCTCCTGACCCCCAAAGTACATATTAACAAAGAGGAGACCAAAGACAGCCAAATACGATACATCACGCAATTCTGCAGTGATAGCCATCGAGTACAGAGAATCCTCAAGAAACATTGGCATATCCTAACAATTGATGAAGACATTAGGGCATGGATCCCAGACAAACCAACTTTAACCTATACCAAAGCCAGAACACTAAAAAACATTCTCAGTCCATCATCTATGTCACCAATTGCCAAAACTGACACCAACTGGCTCACCAGTAACAAACCAGTAGGGTTCTACAAATGTGGAACCTGTTCTATGTGCAAATTCGCCACTACAACTAAGACGGTAACGTTCAGCACCACTGACACACATACCATTGGGCAATATATAAACTGTAAATCTAAATTTGTGGTGTATGCTATCAACTGTGTCTGTAACCAGAAATACATTGGAAGCACGAAAAGAGAGCTCAGAACAAGGATAAGGGAACATCTGAACTCCCTTCACGCTCAGGACACCAGATATCCACTGGCGCTACACTGGCAGGAGAAACACCAGTGGGACAACAAGGATGACATCACCTTTATGGGCCTGGAAAAAATACCAATCAGCGTAAGAGGTGGAGACAGAGAACTCCAACTACGGCAAAGAGAAGCAAAGCTAATATGCAAATATCGAGCGGTTACCTCTGGGTTGAACAGTGACCATGATTTCCATGTATTCTTATAAAAGTGTATACATACTAATATAGGTAGTCTGCATTTTGTACATGTCAAAAAAAATGTAAGTGACCTTCTTGTCATTTTTGGAACTCATGCCACCACATACGGTACCCCATCATCATAATGGTGGGTATCAGCTCCCTTTACTAAACTTTCAATTTCTGTTCACCCTATGTTTTTACTCTCCAATACAATAGTACGTTTTTGTACCCCTCCTGTAACTACTTGCCCCCAACAGGTCTTCACTCATACATTCTGCCCTTCTGACCAACTAAATTGCCCACCAGGAGGCCCTCTGCCAATTCATGTCCTGCACACTTGCCCAAATGCACCCACATTCCCTTCCACCCACCGCCCTACGTGGGCTGACTCAGTCCCCAGAGTCTCCTAGTCCCTTTATCAACTGGACCAATTTCCATTACGTCACATGTTTGGAACATTACTTTCAAACCATGCACTCGCACTGCCACCACCAAGGTGGAATACTCGACACTCATCGCCCACAATAACATTACTGAACAGGCTACACTAAGCACCATGACGTATATTAGCCCAGCAGCCAATCCGCGGGCGGGTTGCAACAAGCGAATCAGATCGCGTGTTGAAGGAACCAATCACAGCGCTGCTTCCTTATCTTCAGGAAGGAGTGCGACTCCATGGCAGCCGATCCACGACTCCACACACCAGCACTGCCGAACCCGGCCAAGGTAAGCGCTAACGCGGGAAATTCACCGCGCCACTACGGACGCATCCGCAACTATTTCCCCTCAATCTCGCCGTCCTGCCGAATCATAGCCGCCTCTTTAAATTCACTATTGCTCACTTAATGTTGCCTCGATTTAACGTGAATCCGTGACTAAATACACGTTGGTTGACATCGAGGACTCACTCGCAGCCCTAGACTCACCTAGACCTTGCAAACCCAATGCTCCTAATACAAGCACGTATTAACAAAGCACCTTGCTGACAATACGCCACTACCACATTATTGCCCATGTTTCCAAGACTCCATGGTATCATCAGTAAGCGCTAACGCGGAACATTCACCGCACCACTACGGACGCATCCGCAACTATTTCTCCTCAATCTCGCCGTCCTGCCGAATCATAGCCGCCCCTTGAAATTCACTATTGCTCACTTATTGTTGCCTCGCTTTAACGTGAATCCGTTACTAAATACATGTTGGCTGACACCAGCACTGAGGACTCACTCGCAGCCCTAGACTCACTTAGACCTTACAAACCCAATGCTCCTTATACAAGCACGTATTACCAACGTACCTTGCAGACAATACGCCACTACCACATTAATGCCCATGTTCCCAAGACTCCATGGTTTCATCATTCACTCCCACCATTTTCCCTTTCAGCACGGCTAACCAGCGCACTGGCACCCACAACTGGGAGGACCAGCCTATCCCACCTGGAAGCTCAACCCTCAAACCCAATTGGGTAAGATTCCAACTCCTTCAATTCTGTGAGGCTGTTTTGGAATTCTATCCACCTCCTTACTTACCCAACCCTAATTTGTTGTCCTCCTTTCTTCTCCCTTGGTACATTGTTTTCATTTTGTTTTGTAAACCAAACTGCAAATTGGCACCTGACTTTCCTAAAATGTTAACATAGAGAAACACAGTCTTGCGTCCCTTTAATCAGCACTGGGAGACCCTGGGCCCTCATAAGCTAGCTATAAACAAGCCCCGCTCAGAGAAACAGTGCTGCAGGACGCCGTCAGAGCCAATTCCGGGCACTTGTTTCTGCACGAATCAAGTCCACAGGACGATCTCCCCCTGAGTCATGGGAGCATGGATATTTTATAATCTCGTGCTGCCCGTCCATGACGCACAGTTCCAGAACTTTCCCTGTGCAAAATATAGGCTGGCTCATGGAAAAAACCCAACTCTGTTAATTTCCACTGCTCCGTCTGAGCCCCACCCTGGCTCCCATCTGCGAAAGCTCAGGAATGTCTTATCAGTGCCTTCCCAGAGGAAGGAAGATTAGCTTGGGGCCAGGGCTACCGTTAGTGAGGCTGAATATTCTAAGGGAAGCAGGGATGTATTAACCCCATCTGCAAGCTCTAAAAGGCATGCACTCATAGCTTAGTGTTTATAGCGCTTAAGACTGGCTATCTAAGCGCTATATAGGTGCCATAATGTTCCAAACACTCAAAAAATACCTATTAGCTACAGAGCTAGGGCCCTCTCCCTGCCTGTCCATCAGCAATGCATAATGTGACCTATCACTCATACTAGGCCTGCATATTCCTTGTAGCTCACTACTGCATAATGGAAGTGCTACAACAGACTACTGTCAGCATTTTTAGCACATACTTTGAATACACTATTGGCTTTCAGCTGCTAATGCTGTCATCTAAAGCCCTGATTGGCAAGGTTGCAATTTCGTGTATCACTACAGGATCACACCAGAAAAACAAGCATCCTCTGGAGCTCTCGTCATCTAAGCATGTATCACCCGGTTATATCCCAGTGTGACGTCACAAGTTCAGGTTCCATCCCATAAACCTATCACACATTTACATTGGTCAGTTTGGGTGAGCTACATATAGAAGATATACGGGTTTGTTCTACTATTGGATAGCCATATCTAGTGGCTCCCCCTAGGACCACCTCAACTGCAGGGTTGCACAGAATCCTTTGGCCCTTGCAACAAATTATCCCCACCTAAAAGGTGAATCTGGATTGGTCAGAATGTGTCCTACCATCCCTGGGACCCTGGACAGTTACCAGACTGAGTGTAGTTTTTCAAGGAAATGGGACTGAACATGAAGGTGTGTAGTGTTCCCTAATGTTGCCATCTCTTCTGTTTTGATGGGAACAGTCCTCTTTGTCTACCTTGGTTGAATGAGCATTGTCCTGTTTGGCTGGAGCACGTGTGCAGAGACCACGAAATGAAGCTGTCCTGCTTATAATCATGAGGGTTTTAGGCTGATTTTCTGCAAGTGGCTAATTGTCTTGCTAACTGGAACTTTCCCGTCTCCACATGTCCTTGGCTGAGTGCATTCTTTCGACATGCCTCTGGCTGAGGCGATCACGTCAGCTTTTCCATGTACTCAAAGCCTGTCTCTCCTCTGCCATCCATTTCAGTGACATATAGCTTCTATACCATTCCTTACGGCGTCTCCACGTTAGTAGCAGTCAAGCATGTGTAAGCTAAATATATGAATACTTTGAATCTTGCGGTTTCCGCTACAGCGAACGTACATATGTCCTCTACCTATCTGAGTCATAAGCATGTGCTTTGTGCCTATATGAAATAAACGAGTGTATATGTGTGTAACTTCATGAATGGATGAATATGTACTTCATGTATAATGTGGCTACATCGTGATGTCAGTGATGGCATCATTGATTTCTGTCTTTGCAGTCAGTCGACTGCTCGATCAATGTAATTTCCATGTCGTCCAAGTCATCGATTGGGTATGGTCTAAACGGCTGTCTGAGCGATCAACACGTCTCACACCTGCGATACATTGATTGCAGTGATGGGCCTAAAAGCGAGGCACATCTATCATTTCTCTGCCTTCATGTTGAGTTGTGTGGGGGCATAAGGGTTAGATTCCCCCCTCCCCATCTACAGTAGCGCTGGTGGATATTTTGCGAGCGGGAGACTGGGCTAGCGACTGTCAATTTAAGACGTTGTGTTTTAAGCCACTGTCATCAGTGGCAGAGGCAGTGATTGAGAGCTTTGAACGAGCATAATGCTGACCTCCGGTCATGACATAGAATGAAGATTACCCCTGCTAATAGCGCAGGGAGTCTTGATTCTATTAAAAACATGGCAGTGAGCATTACTTTCCCACCCAGCGCGTGCACTGTGAGTTGAATCGGTATGAAGAGTTTTTTCCCGTTGTGATGTGTAGAGCAGTGCCTTATCCAACCTAATAGTATCCTTTCTGATTGATGGGAGAAGACCAGAATAACGACTGACCAGAAGACAAGAGGGTGCCAGAGATGTGATGGCACGAGATGCCATGTTCAGATCATGAAGGATGACAAGATTGCCTAAGAAATTATCAGGGATAATGTGGTTTCCTGTGATGTTGGAGTTAAAGTTAGTGTTTAAGGATAGGTTCAGAGCATCCAAAAAAAGAGGTGGAACAAAGGGCAGGAAGTGACTAATGGCCAAGGACAGGAAGTGTTATGGACAACAAAAAGTGTTGTGATCAAGAAAATGAGAAAGTTAAAGTCATTGTCAAATTATTTGCTGAAAATGCTGAAGAGTAGAATTAAAGAAGTTGAAGCATAATGCTCGTTTCCATTCATTTAATAGAATCAAGACGTCCTGTGCAGTATGCATGGGTAATCTTCATTGATACTAATAACTATTATAAAAAAAGGACTCTCAGGGCGGACAGACTAGATATACAGGTGAAACAGTAGGAGAGAGGAAATGGGATTATTAGCTGAAATCAAATGAAATGCGAAAGGTTACAACAAATATCCTGTAAGCACACTCCATTTACTTTTGAAGTTAGGCACATTCTGGCAAGAAGAGGCACGCATTCTCTCAAGTCTATGAAGAGAACATATAGAGTTCCAGAGATCGTAGGACAACTTCTGAACTGTTCTCCAGTTGGATGCAATAAGGAGAAAAGCACAAAATGAATGTCAAGTAGTGCAGTCTGGGGGCGCTACACTGCATAACTATGTTCCTCCTGATTCCTGAAACGTTCTGCCTGATCCTCCCTGACTCCACCCACTTTTGCCAGGCTGTGCTTAAATCTTGTGCCAAACCGCGAAAAACGGACGTGATGTAGATGTCAAGTGGTGCAGTCTTTTGGTGCCACACTGCATACATTTGTTCCTCCTGATTCCTGCAAAGTTCTGCCTGGTCTTCCCTGACTCTGCCCACTTTTGCCGGGCCGTGCTTAAATCTCGCGCCAAACCGCAAAGCGGCCCCGAATTGGATGTCAAGTGGTGCGGTCTGCGGGTGCTACACTGCATAACTTTGTTCCTCCTGATTCCTGAAACTTTCTGCCTGGTCCTCCCTGCCCTGACTCCACCCATTTTTTCTGGGCCGTGCTTAAATCTCACCCCCAAGTGGATGTCAAGTGGTGCGGTCTGTGGCCCGCGGACTGAGGACTGAGTGACTTTGATACTGCAGTGACTCCTTTTTTGCGAGTCCGCACACTTTCATTACCACTACCAGAAATCTTTCAAACCACTCCATTAGGGGTGATTTTATGCTTTTTTCTTTTTAAATTGAACCCCATTTGCTTAGAAGTGGAGCAATTTCAACACTATCAAAGAAGTTGACAGTCAGCTACGCCTCTACTGAGCCTAAAAACGGTATCTGCAGTGTTGAAGCTATGTCCCTCTAGAGCCCGCCAAGTGGAGACATCAAGCTCCCTGTGGAATGCCTCTCTCCTTTGGATACAGCTATACTGAACTTATCTAGTCAGAGATTGCATCCCACAATGACAGTGGCCCTGCCTGTAGAGGCAATGGAGCTTAGCCTACAGGAAGCTCGTATGATATCATTTCTTACCGAGACACGCAAATCAACGGAAAGAAACCTGTCGCAGTCTCTAGTTTTGTTTTCGACCGCTCCACCTAGATATGAAGGAACTGACTCCAAGAGTGACCAATTTTATTTTCCTAACACTTTTAACCATGGCAGTTCTCCTCCGCCACGTATCTCCGCTCAAGGGATCCCTAATACACCAGGATCTGCTCTTCATGTACTAACTTTCACCTTCTCTCATATGGTAAACTCTCACGAAACCATAGCAAAGGAATTGTGGGCGCAACGTCAAATACTTGACTCTATGGCATCCAATATGGCTTTCTTAGAGGTTTTCATTTAGGGGAAGTCCGACTCTGCCCACATACGTGGAAATGAAGAGACTTTAATTCCTTTTTCAATATTGTTGCCTCTTCGATCTTCACCTATGCCTATGCCTCACCAAAATCTGCACCAGACATCGGAGCTTGAGCGCTGCGTCCCTCCGTCTGCCATAGTTATACACAGACAGAGGTTTTCCCAGGGTCTCGGCATGGTAAGAAACTAATTCCAGGTGATAACAGCATAATTCCAGATGAAATAATTATGCAGAATTCAGCAACCAACACAACCAAGCTGCCCTACCAAGAGAAGAAGTCGTAAGACAAGAAAAACCCTTCAAAACAAAGGAGTAGAGGGTCTCGACAATTTCTGAGAAACCTTTGATGGGAAAGCAGCCCGCCTGCCTTATGTGACAAGTGCACACAAAATAGTATACCCCCACTTCATCGGTGAGGCCAGAGGTCGTGGCTGATCATTCTCCTCTGAGAAAAGTCCAGATATCCCCTCCTAAGAAAGCCAAAACGAAAGAAAGAAAACCTTGAAAACTTTCCAAAAATCTCCCTGGAGGGACCAATTGACAAATATCTTAGACCTGCGGCAGCCAGAATATGAGTATTTTGTCACCCCACCTCAGACATGGAAAGCATTGGAGAACCTGTGAACAATAGTAGAATAATGCTAGGAGAGCCCTCTCCTACATCTGTACTGGTCAGGGCCTTGGAAGATTCGTCGGCATGTGATTCTCTACCTATTCCGGCTCTCAGAATCAAAATCATCTCACTGATCTATACTAAGGACTCCCCCATTTCAACATGGTAGTTGTTAGTCAGCCTATCAAAGAAACATGTCAGACTGGCCCCGCGGTTAGGGTGATGGATTTGGTTACACCTCATATTTTTGTACCAGATGAAAGAACTTTTCGTACTTTGGAAGAAAAAAGGAAGGGAGTGGGCACAGCCGTGTCTGTTTCCCGCTCCCCTGATAACCAACCACCTAAATCTTTTTTCCATTACCCTGGCGTTCTCACTTGGAGGTGCTAAAGGGGTTGCCAGTAGCATCTCAAAACAACTCAAATATGAATTATGAAATGGCCTCTTCAGGAGACCATTGGAAGCTTTATGCTTTAAAATCCCCCAAACTGTAGAAACCAGACCCCTAGTAAGAACACAGGAGTGGGGCTACCCAGGATGACAGGGCGATACTACACAAACCCCTCCAGGATGTAAGTACTCGTTTTTCCGAGGACCATATGCTATTGCTGAAACAGGTTTTTGCAAGTTCAGAGTTTTATGCTGTTAACCGTACACATATTATGACCCTGTTTTCTGAAATACCGAATTTAGGCCTGTTGTCTTCTAAAGATATAGCGATTGTTGAGTTCGTAGTGAAGGGAAAATATGATTGGGTTAAACTATAATTTCACTCTCGCAGGATTGGGTCATTGTTCTTATCAGAGATAGAATCTCTCTTATCCATGGGTTACGATGTGATATCACCTTCTGATCCGGAGTCTAAACAAAGTCATCAAATTCCGGAGGGAGGGGGGGGCTCTTGGGGAAACGCTAGGGTACATCATTATTAGCTGACGCGGGTCCCACCTGTCCCCGAGGATAAAAGTAAATGCTACCGAGGAGGGCCCGTGCAGGGTTTTTGACCAGTCAACTTCTAAATCTACACTAACGTATGACTGGTCTACTATTCTATCTGCCCTACATGGTGCGGGCCCTGTTTTTCCAAACGTACACTGATTGGAATACTTCCATATAGTCTCTTGGAGCTGCAGAGGCCACGCCAGATTGGTGTCTGACTTTGGTGATTTAGTGGCTTTTTAATTTCTTAGTTTGCAGGAGACGTGGCTCACAAGTCTCCCTATCATAGATGGTTATACGGTTTGCACTGTTGAGGAAACACAGGGTCTGTGGGGTTGACTGTCAGGGGGCTCCTCTGTGCACTAAAGAATGGGTTGGGTTTCACAATGCACAAGGTTGTAACCTCTCGTTGCAATTGGTGATGTTGCTTTGTTCCCCGTAGCAAGTTGGAGCTGTAAAACAACCTCCTGTGTTATGTATTTAATGTTTATTTTATTCCTAAAACTGGAGCTATTGCATGCTTCTTGAAAGCCTTGTGAAACCTTATATCCAAGGCTATGGTAGTTGTATCATCAGAGCTGGTAGTCCTGAGCAATTTTAACAGTGAATATCTGGATCATAAATGGTGCACTGAATCAAACAGGACTGGCACCTCCTCCCAAGCTAAGAAACAACAAGGAATTCAGATCCAAACTAATAGCTAGGGATCTAATCTTCACAAATGGTAATTTGCTGCCAGATATTCCGCCGGAAAATATACGTGGAATAATTGCCCCTTGAAGTCCACAAGAGATTACTTTTTTTGATAAAAGATCTCTACTGGAAGTGTTCTAGTATGAAAGATGTCAGTATGAAGTCCAGTGATAATAGTAGACTTACCTTGGTCTTGGAGCTGAATACAAGTTACTTTAGCGAGCTTGTACCCCCAATCCTGGTAGATGTAAACCCACGAAACCATTCACTTGAAAGACTCACGTTTTAATGATTGTGTTCTGCTTATGGGGCCACAGGATGAGGGTTTCTTGTTAAATCCCACTACTTATGACAAAGCAGTCGAATTAATCCTCTGAAATGTATACATCTGTAAACCAGCTAGATCCCAGCAGTCAAATAAGCATCCTACCTACACACACAAGTATGACAAGTTAGTTTCGGAACAAAAGCGTACTCTTAATAGATCCTTGAGACTTTTGAAGAAATCTTCGACAAGTTCTGGTGAACAGGCTATGGTCCTTAAAAGAAGCTACAAAAACTGCCTTAAGGGACATCGTTTTGTTTTATATGTTAGAGATGCTGAAGCTAGGTTTGCCTCCATCCTACGAAAGGACACTTGTTCCTTTTGGAGATTGGTGAGGGAACCGAGTTGTCAGCAATCTTTCAGTCCCAACCAATTACAGCAGAACATTGGGAGGCCCATTTTTCTGAACTTTACTGTGAACCACTGTGAACTGTGAACTCCTATGATGACTGTGGTGGAATGAAATGAAGGTTGAATTGGAGGATGTGAAAGAGATGATTAAGAAGAGTAAAGCCTCAAATGCTCCATGGCCTGTGAATTGGCTAACGCAACCTTGAATTCTAATATTAACCTTTGGTCTGCTATCCTTAGCGTTTTCTTCCAGTATAGTCTGAGGACAAACAAGCTCCTCTTGGAAGAAGGTGATGATTGGTGTAATATACAAGAATGGCGGTAGACTGATGCCATCGAACTATCGCCCTATTTCATTGTTGGACTCCTTCTTCAGGGCACTGTTTTTGAGAGAATTGCAACACTGGGCCGCAAGCAATGGTTGTGTTGATACATATCAATCAGGTTTTAGGTCAGGCCTAAATACATCTCACAACTGTTTTGCAAATCATTTACTAGAGTCTATCAGAATTAGATTTAAAAGAGTATGATATGTTTTGTAATCAGTTATTGAAATTAAAAAGAGATGCATAGCTGAGGAAATGGAATACCAGCGCAATTATAAAATATATGTTTAAGAACACAGATACCTGAAGTGTACCATTTTTGTAATAATATAAGTTTGGGTTTAAAAGTGAAGGATTTAATTTACCATAAGAAAGCATTGGCGATTTCCTGAACAGTATGGGAATAATTTGGCAAGCAGTGCCAGGCATTTTTCATGCAGTGTAAAAGAGGATGTTTTTTAATACCAGACCATGATGAAGTCTGAAAGAAGTGAACAAGTGAAAATGTCACGGTTAATCTAGCTTCTATTTGAATCCAAGTAGGGTTTTTGTCATCGGAGGTTCATTATGTAAAAACATAATAATATGTCACAATAAGAAGGCTTTTTGATATTTCAGGAAATCTGGAAACTTTATGCCACCACTAGGTTTATTTATTTTAACTACTTACCTTAACGGATTCCGGGGGCCTGTTTTTCATCGCACTCTCATCCACTCGCAGCACCACAGCGGCCTGTGAGGAGAGGAAGAAGAAAACACAGGTTAGCTTTAAAAGACAATAAAGACGCTGTGCTTTGCGCTTTCTCTTACCTAGAAAACGTGCCTCTCCATCCGGCATGCCTGCATCAAGACCTTCACACCTGAAAAGGAGATAAAGACATTAATGAATTCCCACCATAAACAGAACAAAGACTTACAATTAACAAACCTACGTGCCTACCAGCAGATTCAGGGTCACAGCAGGCCTGGGCTCAAGGAAGGCGTACTGCACCAGTGAAGCAACTCGGGCAGCTCGCCAACACACATCAAGCGCCCCTGCACAAGAAACACAGGATGGATAGCTCACCCTACAAATAACTAAGGTGAGAAAAGAACCCAGTGGGAAGGGAATCAGTCAGAGGGAGGTGGGAGATTCACCCATTAGAGACAGTTATCACAAATCCTCCCTTCTGTAATTGCAGATTAATTATTCAGCACTGGGCAACTACGCATCCAGGGTTCCAGATCTCAGAGCCTTCCAGACGCCCCCGGGGATATCAGGTGAGCGTAACATTGGGAGAAAGTCTAGTAGAGGGTGATGAATAAAGAAGCTTAACAAACTTAGCGAAGGTAGAATTAAATTCATGCTATTTTATGACTACGAACATGAACGGCCATGATACACGATCAAAGCTTTTTCTACATCAAGTGATAGAAGGATAAGAGGATCAGGAGACTTTTGAGTATAGGATAGGATGTCAAAGAGAAGTCTAGTGTTAGAGGAGGAAAGTCTACCTTTGATTAAGTGGATTGGTTCACATTAATATGTTTGTTTAGGTTATCATATTGTGTTCTTTCTTTCAGAGGGGCGCCCTGACCGCTTTTTGAATGTAAAAGAAACTTGGGGTTGGTCACCCTAAGTTACCTAGGGTTATACAGACGTGGACCCCGTGTTCACTGTGCTCAGAGAGGTACAGCCCCCCCCTCACTGATGAGGCCCAACAAGGCTAAAATACGTGTCTGGGGTTGCTGTTGGTACTCTTGTTCAAAGCAGGATTGCCTAGCATTTCGGTGCGGGACTGCTGAAGTGTGTGGGACAAAGACTGATATGCAAATGGCTATTCCTCCTTTGTGAAAGGTACAGTGAGTTAAAACATGTGGCTGCGGACTCTGAGTGGGTAAATTCCCACAGAACAGGGAGTGTAAAAGATGCTATGTTCTTTCTTGCAGAGGGGTGCCCTGACCTCTTTTTGGAAGTTTGGGTATTACTTTTTCTAGTCTTTATGAGATTATTTTGGCAAATATCTTTGATTAATAATAAGAGAAATGGGGGGATACATTTTAGCAGAGGAGGGGTCTTCATCCTGCTATGGAAACAACATTAATAACGCTTGTCCAAAAGGTACTAGAAGTAAAATCTTGAGATAAAAAATTGTCAAACAATTGAAGAAGTTTAGGGGAGAGTATATCCAAAAAAGTGCATTTAAAATCCATAGGAAACTCATCAGGGCCTGGGGCTTTGCCGATTTTGAGACAGATAATAGCATTTTTAAATGTTTGCAAGGTAATGGGAGAATCGAACAGGGCTAGGTCAGTAGCATTGGCTAAATTTTTTGGTTTTCATGCAAAACATTTATAATATTATTATTAAGAATGATTTCACCATGTTTATAAAGGTCATAATAAAAATCATGCAAAACATTTATAATATTATATAATATTATTATTACGAATGGTGTCACCATGTTTATAAAGGTCAGAATAAAAATCGACGAAAGAACTATTGATTTGATTAGGGTTTGTTATTCAAATGCCTTGTTGATTAACCAAACAGTAAATAACAATTCCTTCTTTTTTCTTTTTCAGATATGCAGCTAATAATTTTCTGAAAGGGTGGGTTGAAGGTCTCATTCTAGTACAGTGGAGACAGAGGCATGATCAGAGAAGACAATTGGACGATTTCTGAGTATATTTCCACATAGCGCAATGTAATACATCTTGGTAACGGGAAACATTGGGGAAAGACACATTTAAGGGAGAAGGTAAAGCAGTAGGAAAGCTTCAATGAGAAGAAAGATTATGAATGAATAGAATGAAGAGAAAAAGATTGCACAAAGCAGTACAAACATCATTGAGGTAGCCAGAGGCTAGAACAAGAGGGTGCAGGCATGTTCAAAAGTGCCTGAATGAGCCATCCAGCATAAGATAAAGGTAAATAAAGGCCTTATGAACAGGTAAGAGAATAATTAACTATATCGAGAGGAATATATTAAACAAAGATAACTTTGCTACATTAGTGTCAATTTGTTTAATGGGTGACCTGGATTTACATCTGAGTTTATCACAGGACTCGTGAAAGTTTGCCAATGGTTTAGAGTCTAATCTATTTCTGAAATGATGGGATTTGCTATTCTTGAGTTTATAGTGGTTAGAAGAGCTGGATGCATGTATAGGCTGGAGTATATAGGAGGTTGATGATGAAGAAAGAGATGAAGCGGCCGAGGTATCATCTGAGAAGACTCACGTGATTAGATTAGGGGAAAAAGTTCTTCAGGATCACAGTATTCTTTGGTGATGCATTGTGGGGGTGTGGGTTTAATAATCATCCTAGCAGGTTCCAGGAGTCTGTATTTAATATCCAATTTCGTCATCGCTGGTCTCAGTTCAAGAAACCTTTTTTCTTTTATCCAGAGTTGATTGAAGTCTGGAGAAAAATAAATTCTATTGCCCTGAAAGGTCAGAGGAGAACACTTCTTAGCTGTCTGAAGAATTAAACGTGCTTGCTGATGGCGTAGGAGACAGGCGATGAAAGACCTAGGAGAGACATTGTTAGTGAATCAAAACCTGATTCAGTGTGCTCTTTGGAATTCCAGAGCCGGAGTGAAAGATTTTAATAATTCAGGAATCCACTGACATTGGAACCTAATAGGGTCATTAATTTCAGAATGTTCAGGAATTCCATGAATTTTAATGTTACCTCTCCTTTCCTGTCTTCTAGGTTGGTGATTTCTGATTCCATTTGAAGTAATTTGTGCTGCATATGCTCTAAGCCCTCCAATCTATCCTCAACAGTGGAAATGCGCTCTTCAGTTTCATTTAAACGTCCATTCATATTTTTTATTTCATTAACCCAATATCATTTTGTATTGCCAATAGTGTCTAGCTTAAAAATTGAACATTGAATAGTTCATTCAATTTTTTTTCCATCCTCAAATCAATGGAGAATAGTTCCATTGAAGGGGACAAATAGTTATGTTCACTCACTGTTGAATTAATAAATGCAGCTACAGCGTTTATAAGAGTGCAGAAATGCAGTGTTAAATAGACACCAATAAAGAATAAGAGAGAGCAATACCAAACTTGAGTCATAGGCCTTAGACTTGAGGAGGCCTCAGTTCTCACTGGAAGCACGTACTTGCTATAATGTGCAGCCTTACGATTACCTCTGGTGGTGTGGTGAAAATGTAACAGCTGCTATTTCGGCTTCATATAGGCAGGCATCAGTGACGTCTAGCTAGTCCTCTGTGGATGAAAAATTAAAGATATGGGGCCATGAATAAGTAGTCATATTAGCCCGTTCAGGAAGAGACTCACACGACCAACCCCTTTGATCGTTGGCCATGCCCCTTCACTTTCAATCTTCTGTATCTCCTGCTTTCTGATCCAGAGTCTTTCTTCTATCTCTACCCTTTACCTGCTTCCTCCCCTCCCTCTCGTGCCACTCCGCCTCATCCTTCTCAGCTTCATTCTTCTGCATTTCCTTCTTCTTTCTGATCCACAGTCTTTCTTCTATCACTACCATCTGTCTGCTTCCTCTCTCTCCTCTCATGCCTCTCCTCTCCAGCTCGCCCCTCTCACATTCAATCTTCTCTGTCTCCTTTTTTCTGATACACAGTCTTTTTTTCATCTCTACGCTCTACTTCCTCTCGCTCCTCTTTTGCCTCTCTGGCTCGTCTTTCTTCCGTGTCTCCTTTTTGTCCACAGTCCACAGTCTTTCTTCTATCTCCACCATTTGCTTCATTGACTCCCTCTCATGCCACCAGACTGTTCTCTCCGCACTTTCAATGTTCAATGTCTCCTTCTTTCCGATCCACAGTATTTACTGTAACTTTACACCCTGTCTCTTCTTCTCCCACCTCTCCTAATGTTATCTGAGCACTGACCTCCCATTATCCCTTGCAATTGTCGCCCATTTTTCTGCAGGTCCCGCTCCCGCCTTTCCGGTTCGCTTTCCTAATGTAGCATCAGGAATTGTCCTCGCTCAGTACCCTTTTCGTTTGCCCCTCTTCCTTTGCCAATTTGCTCATTCTCAGTTTGCCCTTTTCAGCCCTCCCTTCTGCCCTTCATTTTACACGTTTCTGCGAACCCTTGCAGCACAGTTGCAACCAATGTGCTCGTGTACCCCCCCCCCCCATTCTACTTCTTTATATTTTGCAATGTCCTGGCAATATTGAGTTTAAGATATACAGTGGGTGTGAAATATTTCTTCCAGTCTTATAAAGTGAGTAGTGAGTAGTGAAAGCCTACTCCTCTCCCTTCTTCCACGACCCTAGAAAGCATCAAATCAGTAAGTAAATGGGTGACTGAAGCTTTGCTTTATGTACCCACACTCTCTCCTTTTCTTTTCCACCCTTGTCCTCTTACATCTCACAAAACAAGAGCAACTATTTAGATCACAGAAATTCATCCTTGGTTTTCCCAACCACGGCCAACCTTATAGGTCTAAACTCGTTGGGTGGCCTGGTGGTCCAGAGGGTGCTGCCTGAGAATAGGGTGTGTGGAGGATTCAATATAGCTGGTTTGCTGGCTTCACAATATCAGCAATTCCTGGGGATGCCCGACTGCAAACCCGGTAGTACCAGGTCCTCCAAGTGGCAATAGTCTCAGGCTTAAACATAACTAAACAGCTCTCCTCCTCTCCCACCGGCTGTGGCCCCTACGGGACGGCATAATTATGAGACCTGGGTGTGTTAACCCCCTTTCGCAATACTAACCTTGAGATACCTGGAAGGGTTTTCAAAGTCTGGGGCACTCTACGAAGCCGAGAACTTAACTGGGACGCAACGCAGCTGCTATCCTTGGGCCCCTTGCCAACTTTGTATCTTTTCTGCTCAATCCTTCCAGCCCACTTCTTGGGCCCTCGAAGCACTCCTCCGGGACCACAGCCATCCGCTGCTCCGCCGCCCCCTGTGCACCGCACTCTCCAGGTGCACACTTGGAATCTTCCTGCTCCTTTTCCATTCTGCCAAATATAAACCTTGGCCATACGAGACTGGCCCTTAAACTCTGGCCCAGCATAATTGTGCCACAGTGTTGGGCAATTTCCAAAGGCATACATCACTACAATAGCTATGTAATCACACAGCAGAGGAGGGGTCCCCCCCTCCTGCGATAGCAGGAACCCTGTTCTCCCCGTGAGCCCTCTGACACATTGCACAGCTGTTCCATCCGGTTTCTCGTTGTGCCCTAAACTCCTCATGCAATCACGTGATCATACCGGTCTGGTCAGACTGTTGCCTAACCCACACCCCCTCTTTAATTTTTTAATGAACCACCATGCAGGTGTGCAGCGCCATTGAGCTAACCGGGCTTCAGCCCCCCTCGAGATGTGAGATGTGGGGCATAGCCGTTTGTTAGTCACAGAGGGGAGGGAAGCCTTTCCTGAAACGTGTTACAGTGTTACTGTGTTTGTGCAGAAAAATGTATTTGCACAAACGCAGCAATACATTAAAGCTGCTAGTTTCAAGAAACGTTTCACCCCTCTGCCCAACAAAAGTCAAATGCACGCATCAGCCCCTTCCCCATGGATGTTCGTGTTTCACATTCGAGAGGAAAAGGCGGATGTGAACACTTACTTTTTGTTAGGCAGAGAGGTGAAGGAAGCCTTTCCTGAAAGTAACAGTGTTAAAGGGTGTTGCATGTTAGCTCATTATGCGTGTATGGATGTACGTATGTATATGTGCAAGGAGTGCGTATGTAATGTATGTGTGAATGAGTGATTGTGTGAATGAGTCTATGATCTATGGAGGCTGGGTGCACATATAAAGGAGTGAGTGTATGGTGAATGGGTTGTTTAAATGAATGAGTGAATGTTTAAGTCTGTGTGTATGTGTGTGTGCTTATGTGTAATGCTGAGCCGCTACCATTTGATACCTGGGGCCAAGGCCAGCAACCCTTGGGGTAGAATAGAGGTGGTGGGACCTCCAAGTTTGTACCCTCCAGTTTTTGAAGTGGCACCTCCCATCACTAGTTACCCCCCCCCCTAAATGTAGGTTTCGTTGCGCCCCTGTCACCATCTGCCCTGCCCATGGTCCTTTATGGAAGAGTAGCTACTATGGAGTTGCTGCTACTCTGAGCTTGCTTGCTAGCCTGATTCCCCCTCTGCTCCCATCTCCGATTCTCCCCTTTGCTTCTTCTCTGCCCGACTCTGACCTGTTGCCGCTGCCACCAGTACACAGTTAGAGCCATAAATAGAGGCACACCCCTGACCCCTTTCTGGGTGCCCTCCTGCACGATTCAGCTGTCCCTGCGATGGAGCAGCTGGTGTGGAGTAGAGGCCTAGTGGCTGCAGACAGGAACACAGTGACCGGGGACACCCAGTGCTTTCCAGGGCCTATATCTGAATATCCCTGCACAGGATAGCTACTTCAAAGAGAACTTATTTCTCGGACTTCCCTACGTAAGAGAAACTTTAAAGTCTTGTATTTTTCTGTTCAGCCAATTGGCCTAAAGAATGCATACCACATTTCCATCTAATGCCATCTTTACAGCACTACCATTCCCGGCTATTCTATTCCCATCAATTTGGCATACAGACTGGCCTGACAACTGAACAGCCAGGGAAGCAATGTCGCAGAGCACAGCAGCTGACCTGTGGGATGCTGCAGGCCTAGTAGATGGGCATGAACCGCCATCCCTCCTCGAGAAGTACACATTTCTGAAGCTGCTGGCTCAAGTCCCAAGGCTGCTAAGAGGCTGCCATGCAAAGACAATCTAATGTTCCGAAATGTACTTTATTCCCCCTCTTCGGCAAAATGACCTGTTATGATACATACGGCTAATGGGAGGAGAATAATATGTAGCTTGTGCATTGGTATGAGCCAGGCCTGGGAGGAGCAGAGATGAATGCAGCCCTCCAGAGTCTGGTGTGTGTGCGTGTTAACATTACAGCGCTCTTCACCCAACTTCTGGCCTTGTGTATAATTTGTGTCCGAGTGGCGAGTGCCTGGAATGCCTGAGATGGTGTGGGGAGCTAGATGAGCACTGGTATCGTGGGGAGCAGGACGAACTTGTAACATGTGGTGCCGATCCCTGGAGCTCCCCTTCATGAAATGCATGACTGGAGATTACAGCAATACAACGGGTAAGTGAAAAATGTTTCTCGCTGTACCTGTTGCATGTTTGACTAGTGGAATTTGGAGTCTTCAGGGACTCTAGGAATAATACGGATATAGTGCCTCAGAGTGCTTTAGTGATACAGTACACGGTCGCATGGGCAACTACAGGACTGAAATAAGGTCAGAGCATTCTTAGGCACCTGTGATACAGTCAGAGCACCTGTCGGGGAGAGACAGTGTAGGGTCGATGCTGTGAAGGACACAGAGTGGGAGTGTGAGGTCCGAAGCTTGAGTTAAAGTGGAGTAAAACAGATTACAGAATACAGATTACAGAATACAGTTTTAGTGACAATATGGTAGATGCCGGTCCACTGACCAGACAAGAGGCGGGGGCAGATATGTCATATATGTCGGGGGCGGGGGCTGTGCTGGAGAGGCTGAAGAGCATGGTGGACAATTGGGATGCGGTCCCCCAGTCTGTACAAAGGAAGAAGGAGGTGGGGGTTGCACAGGAACATCAGTTACAAAGGGTACCACAGGGAAGGGACAAGGGAGATAGTGCTGAACTACAAGCAAAGCACAAAGATATCACAAAGGGGATGAAGGTAGAGAGGGATACGAGACCCTCAGATTTTGCAGTAATGCTTAGACAAATGTTCATGAGGGGCACAATATGGCGGCTGTTGCCAGACGAGATAAGGAGGGTGGTGGAAGTTAAGATCCGCTCAGGGGTGGGCAGACCTTCTGAATACAGCGGATGTCTCATGGCTGAGAATGAAAAAAGCAGTGCCTGTGAAGGAGTGGGAGGAGGGAGGACACACAGAGGAGCAGGAATGTGAGGTGCTTGTTCAGGTTGGGGTGGATGACACACAACGCTGTGGGAGTGGCTCTATGTATTTCCGAGAAAGGGGAGGAAGAGGAGGATGACACAGGCTGGCTGGGTACCGAAGGAGGCAACTGTGTGCAACAGAGGGGGAGGGAGGACATTTTAGAAAAAAGAGATGTAATGACGGATTTGGCAAACAGGGTCCTGACAGCATGGGGGGGAGACATGCCCAGACAAAGGGGCAAGAAATAAAGTGGATTTCAGAAGGATGAGTGACTGCAGTGTGCACCTTAGACGGGGCAGTGAACAAAATGCCACCAGAAGGTGGTCAGTGTCAGCGTGACTCAATAGTGTTTGGGGGAAAGAGCACAGTATGGTGAACTACAATCAGTGGTGTTGGCTCTGGGAAGAAAGAAGATAACTGCATCTGAGAGAGAGTGGCCCGTGGCAACCGACAATGACACACAGCCACAGCTAAGGGCATCCATAGAAGATAAGGAGTGTCATGTGATGGAGGGGCCACAGCTTGAAGTGGTGGAGATTATCCTACCGAAGAACAAGAAGGAGGATCAAAGGAAATGTGAGTGGCTCCTGGCCGATCCGAAAGGGTAAGATGAACAAATGATGCAACATATCAGTGCAGAGAAAGGGCAAGACAATGCATTTCAGTGCCCGACAGAGGTGGCCTGGTGGCCCAAGGCAAAAGAAGGCTGGCAAGAGCACATGGACATTTGCATGGCTCTTTGGAAGAGAAAACAGAAAGAGGAGCCAAAGAAGGAGCAGTGCAAAGATGTGAATGTGAAAGGCACACAGTGGGAAGACTGGCTGCCGTTTGTTCTCCATGGACTGCTGAGAGAGCGGTCAGCGAAGGGATTCACCATGCACGATGCTACTTGGGAAAAATATGACAAGCACTGCCAAGTGGCTGCCGACACTGACTGCCTGTGCACCTAGGGACTGGGAAGTACTGGCGGGTTACCATATACTGGAAAGTAAGGGAGACATTGACTTTGAATGGGACAGTGCAAACAAACATGACAGACACCTGCAAGGGGCGGTGCTGAATGTGAGAGTGACAAGGATGCTCAGAGCTAGAAAGGGCGGGACATGTAGTGATGACTGTTTTTGGTGTTTTAGATGCACCCTAGATTATGGCTGATGCTAATAGCTGGGGATGCTTATACAATTTTATACAATACAGTACAGTGAATGAATGGCTTTAGATGAGTAAAGACAAATACTTTAAAAAAAAAATGTTTTGCTTCCTTATTGGAGTTAGAATAGTTATATTGCAGTTTGCTTTATGTAGTAGTAGTGGTGCGAGGATTTGGTCAGCGATTCATAGATCAAATGAGAAGAGAAGAAAAAAGTGGGCACATGGTACATGTTACATTTCTGATTCTGCACTTTCTTTCGGTTTGAGATACATCACAGCTGATGCAGGAAGACTGGCCTACTGATTTGGCATACAGACTGGCCTGACAACTGAACAGCCAGGGAAGCGATGTTGCAGAGCACAGCAGCTGAGCTCTGGGATGCCGCAGGCCTAGTAGATGGGCATGAACAGCCCTCCCTCCTCGAGAAGTACACAGTTCTGAAGCTGCTGGCACAAGTCCCAAGGCTGCTAAGAGGCTGCCATGCAAAGACAATCTAATGTTCCGAAATGTACTTTATTCCCCCTCTTCAGCGAAATGACCTGTTATGATCCATACGGCTAATGGGAGGAGAATAATATGTAGCTTGTGCATTGTACATAGGTATGAGCCAGGCCTGGGAGGAGCAGAGACGAATGCAGCCCTCCAGAGCCTGGTGTGTGTGTGTTAACATTACAGTGCTTTTCACCCAACCTCTGGCCTTGTGTATTATTTGTGTCCAAGTGCAGAGTGCCTGGAATGCCTGAGACGGTGTGAGGGAGCTAGATGAGCACTGGCATTGTGGGGAGCAGGATGAACCTGAATACAAAGTTGGTTTGTGTGCTTTTGTGTTTGTATGTTAGTTGTTTAATTGTCTTTTTGACTGGGTTCTATGTGTGCTTCTTCACAGGGTGGGGAACAGACACTTTGACTTTGGTGTACAACTCCAAGAGTAGCTTGAAGGTGGTCTCTTGGAGTGTCAATGGAGCCAACTGTGGGAACAAACGAAAGAGGATTTTAGATAATTCAAAAGAAATGTGGATTGATATAGCTTTTTTACAGGAGACTCGTTTGTTGGAAACAGATGCAGAGAAACTGAGGTGGGGTTGGATGGGGACTGTTTATTGTTCATCCTTTACTTCCAGTTCCAGAGTGGTCTGTGCTTTATTTCGGAAGAATGTGTCACTGCCTGAGGACGATGCAAAAAGGACAATGATGGGAGCATAGTGTGTGTTACTGTGAATGTTAAATTCCGTATATAGGATTTGCAATATGTATGCTCCAAATGGGGAGGGTGGGTCGCTCATTCTTTGTTTCTCTGGCTCAGTTCATTAAGAATTTGGTCCAGGACAACCTCGTCTTGGGGGAGACTTTAATGTCACATTGGACCCGCAGGTGGACAGGAGTGTTGGTTCCTCGTGTTCGGCCTTGATAGATCTTATGGACGAGTTCTAGTTTCTAGATGTCTGGAGACTCCATCACCCTCAAGACAGGAAATATACATTCCATTCAGGGCGTCATAACATGTATTCCCGCATTGACCTGCTCCTGACGACTGGTCTCTGCACACAAAATGTTCTGGTTGGGGACATCAATTCTATCGTAATTTCAGGCCATGACCTGTATCAAATTCGAGATCAATGTCATTTCCAATGCAGAAAACTAGCTTCTGGAAAATGTATGTTACATTACTTGATATAGAGGTTGTGGATAAAATTGTGAAATAAGATGAATTGTTGTTAGAATGAACATCTGTGAGTTGGTCTGGGGGGGCATGTACATGCTACATGAGTGGTACGTTGATAGGCCCCCCAAGAAAGAGGAACAGAATAAGGGAGGGTGAGGTGAGCTTACTGGAGGGAGAAATACTCAAATTGGAGAGGCAATCGATGATAAATTCTGAATTGAAACACAAGAAATACACAGTGGAGAAAAAGCTTTCAGAAACGGTAGATAGGCTCCTGTTCAGAACGAGATGTACTTGTTATGAGCGAGGAGAGAAATGTGATCGGCTGTTGGCTCATTGACTTAGGGTTATGGAAAGTCAGAAATCAATTAGTGCAATTGAAGTCTCGGCTGGTGTTCTGACATACGAGCCAAGGGAGATCAATAGGGAGTGTACAGCATATTATACCAAGCTGTACACTTCCGAGGAGAAAATTAATATTGATGACTTGAAGGAATACATTGAAGATTGCAACTTAATGAAAATCGACCAGGCAACGCGATTTCGTTTGGATGCGGAACTTGGTGTCGAAGAACTGAAGAGAGCTGCGCGTCGCCTGAATGTAGTAAAATGTCCAGGTCAGATGTTCCGACAGCTGAGTTGTACAAGGCTACGCCGGATGCAGTACATGAACTAATGCTTGCGATGTTGCCTTCTTCAAGAAGCAAGGGGTTGCTCCCTGCCACCACTAGACATGCCTCGATTTTTCTTTCTCTGAAGAAGGGCAGGTGCCCCTCGAACTTGGGTAGTTATAAACCAATAAGCCCGATTAACACCGACAACAAAATATTTGCTAAGCGGTTTGCAATGCATCTAGAGAATCATATTGTGGACCCTGGTCAAGTGTGTTTTGTTAAAGGGAGACATGCCTCTGTGAACATGTACAGGCTGATCCTAACCCTATGTAAAAGTCAAAGGTTACCATCAGACGAGGTGGTCCAGTCTTTGCACGCGGAGAAAGCGTTTGATCAAATAGAATGGAACTTCCTTGCTTCCCAACTTTGTAAGGTTTTGGTTTCGGAGAAACTCTGATACAGTGGGTACATATGTTGTACTCAAAACCAACAGCCTCTGCAAATGCATACAGTATGACTTTGGATGTTTTCAAACTGGGGAGGGGTATGAGACAGGGATGTCCACTCTCCCCCTTGCTGTTCATCCTTGCGATGGAGCCTTTATCCGAGAAGATCAGAAGGGATCCAGTAATTCGAGGAGTGTGGAGAGGCATCGCAAAAGCTATGGCTATATGCCGATGATATGTGGTACAAGATGTGGACATGTCAGCTCCGGCAGCAATGAAACAAATTGACACCTTCCATAATTTCTCAGGATACAAAATACACTGAACGAAGTCAGAAGCAATGGCTGCATCAGAGGCCTGGACCAGTCATATCCAGAGAAGATAGGCATTCAGTTGCTGCCCGGAGAGAATGCGGTATGTTGGCATTTGGCTAACTAAGGAGGTGGATCGCATGATGGAAGTGAATTTGAAAAGTATCATTGATAACCTGAAGAAAGATCTGGATAGATGGACTGAACTGAAGAGGAGTCTTTGGGGAAAAGTGAATGCAATTAAGATGATTTCGGCTCCACGCATTACGCACGTCCTGAGTGTGGAGCAACTATCAGCAAAGAAAAGGGAAATTAAGAGAATAGAGACCATGATACAGTCGTTCTTGTGGGATGGAAAACAAGCCTGCTTGAGGTTGTGGAAGCTGCAGCTACCATGTGAGAAAGGGGGTTCAGGAGTCTCAGACCTTGCAAAGTACTGTCTAGATTTCACTGCAAGACACTTGCTTTCATTTATTGAGGATTCGACAGGTCTGGACACAAGCAGAGATGAGTAGGTGCACGCCCCGATTGCCCAAGTCTCTCTGCAGATGCGAGGGGATGTAAGTCATACCCACTGACCAAGTTCTTGAGAGAAGGTTTGCGTAAACTTGTGAAGTTGACCTAAGAAGATGTCTTTTGTTCTTCAACATCATCGTGATGGCTGGAACCTAAGATCACGTTTGAGGGGAAGGCGCGGTTCTGGGCAAATTGGTTCGTGTGTGGTGTCCTGTGGCTTGGCGACCCATTTGCAGATAAGAAATTGATCACTTTCAGTAGTCCGACTTCCGGAAAGGTGTCTGCAGAATTGCATGTAAGCAGAATACAGAAAATTGAAGAGGGCTGTTGGCCAGAACAAAGACCATGCAGACTGGTTTTTGGAATTTCCAACTGGATGGTCATATTGCTTCAAAAGTCTATAAACACCTGGCGAAATACAAGGAAGTTAAAGGAAATCTGCTCGATGCATGGTCAGAAGCAATTGGATCAGACATGAGTGCATGTAGAAGGGACAGTTAATGGCAGAATGGGAACATGACAATGTTAAACCATCGGGAAAGGGTGAGGCAGAGTATACTGGACTCTGCTCAAGCTCTATGAAGAGGGTTTGCTCAATTCCGAGGCGTGTTGGAGATGCAAACACAGAGTGGGTTCATTTGAACATATGATATGGGAATCTTATTTATCTATTATTATTTATCTGTTTCTCCTCTGCTCCGCACGTTCCACTTCTCCCCCCTCCCATGCACTTCTCCCCCTTCTCCCCTCTCCCATGCACTTGCACGTTCTCAATGTCACTGGGCCTAGTAAGATTGTTGTTTTGTTCTCCTTTGTTCCCCTCCCTTGCCTTGTCGCGCTCTGAAATACTTGTGTACGAGTGCGATGTAAATAAAATATCGATTCAATGCAGCGGCTTGGGGTTGGTCTGAAAGGAAAACACATTGACAATGAATAAAGTTTTGATGCTGGACGTGGATTAGGATTCTATGGCCAGTATTTTGGGGGAGGAAGATCTGATCAAAGATGTGTCATTCCCGCAGAGGTGTTGGTTCCTCGGGGCATCATTATCTGCAAAGAAAATTATACTGCGGGAGTGGAAGAGTGATAAAGTTCCCTCTGCCTGGTTGTGGATTTGCATATAATGTCTTTACTGTCAAGGGTGATCGGTACAGAAATAAGAAAAGTAATCTTCATGAAGAAATTTGGGGGAGCTTCGTAGAGTTGTAAAGAGTTCATTGTTCACCATACCCATGTGCGGCAGGGGGGGAATTTATATATATGTGTGTCATTTGTTTATGCTTCTCATTTGGAATTTATGTTTTCAATAAATATGTGAAAACAAACATAAAAAACCTTATTTTGTTTTCCGAAGATTACAAAATGTAAAAGGACAAGTTTAAAATTCCTAATACTACCTGCAACGTTAATCTCTGGACTGATGGCTGCAATGTAGACCTCTCCATCTGCAATGCAGGACGCCCCTGGGAAACTCAGCTCCTGCCTGAATTCTGCCAACCTTTTCAAGTAAGACCAGGAGGAGGCAAATCCGCCCTGCTCCTGCCACCAATGGGACTGCAGCCCGAACGGTTGGCCACGACCACTCTGCCTGGAAACACATCAGTGATTTGTAGGGTGACCAGATTGTCAAGACATAAAACCAGGGTGACCCACAACATAAAAGAAGGACTACCCCCTCACTCATCCCTCACAGCCCCTCCCCCAGACCCTGCCATCAACAAGCCCCACCCCCTCCCACACTATCCCCAGCACTGTCCCTCTATATAAATAATAATATGCAAATTGTGCGTTTATGCGTGAATATTAACATGTTAATTAAAAAGGAGCTTTTGTTCTGAAGGATATTGGCACAGTCAGGTAATGTATGTGGCTGGTGCCTGCAAGGTTGGGGGTTCGAGCCCACCAAGTGGTGGCAAATTGAAAATAGTGTAATGATGTTCATTTCGTTTATAATGGTTACTCGGGAGGATAGCTCAAGGGCAACGTGCTCGCCTGGGAAGCAAGACTACACGGAGCACCACAAGTTCGATCCCCGGGACGGCGCTTAGAAACCTCTGGGTATTAAGCACGTTATAAATAACCCATCAGATCATATCACACTCATGATATGTCACCCTCCCTTTGACCCAATATAATGGGGGATAGGGATCCTAATTCCGGGAGAGTTCCGTCAAAAACGGGGCGTCTGTGCACCCTAGCCAATTTGCAGCTTGGTCCGCTGCAGCAAACAAGACGCACACATCTGGCGCACCCTTCCACTATGGAAGACAAAATGAAACCATGCAATGACATGCATGTACCATATTATATCACAGACTGTCCTGCTGTATAATTGGGTCAGAAGAAGGTGTCATTTCCTGTGCTGTAGAAGTACCGCCCCGTGCTGGGCACCGGTGCCCCCCCCCCCCCACATAACGATGTGCCAGTTGGCGGCTTTGCAAGAGCCCAGAGCCCAGGACATGGAGCATTGTGTAATACTGAAGGTGAGCACACATTTCTAGTTTGATGGGACAGTTCTGGCTTTTCACAGCTGATCCCACTGTTACGCCAAACTTGCAAAACGCTGAAATGTTCCAGCTCTAACCCGCGAGGGGCAGGTTCAGGGAACGCAAGGCACAGAGCTCGCTTTGCAAATCATCACCAGTAGTGCCACTGTATAAGGACGACAAAAATTGCCTGAAACGTTTTAAACCATTCAAAATTCTCACGAAATACTGATAGAACCCTCAAACGCCTCAGACGCTCCCAAATGCGGCAACTCTGGCATTCTCCTGGATCTGTGCGCGTGGGCCCCCGGATATACATCTCTTTATTAGATGACCTGGTTTTTGGTTTGGAGAACAGCAGTTTTGCTTTGGGAAATACGCCATCAGGCGGGTATATGCTGCCCTCTGCTGCTCAGTTTCGGTATTTTATGCGCCGCTCAGAGGATGCCTTTTTGCTTTGAGGATGCCAGCACTGCACACCCTATCATCGCCCCATCCTTTGTCCTGATTGGTTACTTAGCTTCCTCCGCTCAAGGTAGATTCTAGTTGCATATTGGTTGTATTGAAGTGCCCAGGGGGACAGCACGCCTTCAGCGCTCATGCAATGGGCGAGGTGCCCTTGTGAAGCCATGTACACACTCTACTCTCAGAGCAGCTGGCTGTCTGGCCTCAGTGCTTCACTGCCCTCACTTCGGACAATCCTGACCATCAACGCCCAGCCCGTTCCTCCCTATCAGACATACTGCATTAAATGAATTTGAATGATGGTAGATCAACCTCCGGAAAATGTGTGGGGCAAATCCACACACATTTTCCGATGCTCACCGCATGACATACGTATAGACCCGTGTACTCTGGGTGGACACAGCCTATAGGTGCCATCCCCCCTGTCATATTCAGTTGGAATATAACAGCCACGAGTACATCAAGGCATCTCAGAAGGGGAAGGCAAAAACCTTCCCCCTGCCATGGTCAGCCCAATTAACTAACAAAGGCTCCCTAGATCTGCCCTGCCCTTTGTTAGCGGCTGGTGGCAGCCACGCATACTAATCAGAGTTAATTCAAGCAGGCCCACGTGACGCCTCTCACTATCAAGGGAAGTGACATGTTATGTCTGGGACAGCTGTTTACAATAACCTTCCCCACAGGGGGACTCCATTTAGAAGGTAGAAGTATGTGGTTTGGCGGCCACCGAAAGTCTGGTCTCGCTGCAGCTTCAGGAGAGACCTGTCACTTTAATCAGGAACAACAGAGAGCTGCATTAACTAGAGAGACCCTTTGATCCAGAACAGACAGGAAGATGGGTGAGACTTAGTATTACATGTGTTCACCCCTTTACCTTTTCTAGTGCAAATCACTCTGGTTATGACCTCATGCATACAAGAGATTGTTGGTGGGGACACAGGATTGGTTCATTAAGGTAGTGTTAGCCCACAGCAATCACTGGGGCCCATTTTGCTTTAAAAGAGGGTCGAGCCCCTCTTTTGGACAGATCATCTGAAGACTTTGCAAGGAGTAGCCAGAAGAATGCAGCATTGGACCCTGGCTGAAGGTACAGTCTGCCTTACATCTTCCGACAGTGAAGGCAGGCCAGGAGCGCCAAGAGAGAAGCAAGATCCCTCCCCTAAACATCTCACAGGGAACAGAGGGAGATACTGAATCCAGAGGACCCTCCAGCAGCTCCAGAACTGGTACCCAGCTAGCACACAGCATGCCCTGCTAGGCTCTGTAAGCAAGCTTCCTAGGTGGGAAGCGCCAGAGAGTCTCTGAACCAAACCCAACAATAGGCCGGTGCCTGCAACAGTCTCCTCGGCCTTGGGCCATCCAACAACACAAACCCAGTGAAGAAGGTAGGAGGAGTGCATCGACAAGCATCAAACAGTGTCTGCCTTAAAGGACATTTACGAGCCAGTCGAGCCCCACTGTTGCAGTCGCTAACATCTTCCAAGACAACTCGACCAGTGCTTCATACCCACCAACCAGCACAAAGACAATGATTCCTGAGCCGGCATCCATCCAGCCTCGCTTGCTGATCTGCATGCCGCCTGATACCCACAGCTGTCTCCCATCTTGAACTCTGTTGCAGAAGCTACAAAGTACCCTGAAACCGACGCAACACTGTTGAGCACCAAGAACATCTACAAGCACCATGTACGTTTTTGTTCTGTCCACCTTGTCTTCCCCAATGATCCATGAACTTGCAGAAATAAGCCTGCTGTTCCGTCCATGTTACCAAAATTGGACAAGGATGTTTATAATTTGTTTGTATTTCCAATATCTTTGGATACCTTCTGGTATACTAAAGGTGTGGGGCCCATTGATGGTTTAGAAACCGATATTCATCCCTGGACCACTGGTGCCCCGGAGGTTGATTTGTCACAGTAGTGACGTAGCCGATGAAAGACTGCATTATAGGACCTGGAGCAGGGGCTAGATTGACATCGGCCAAGGCCGCCCCCAGTTTTGCGCCCTCGTACTGAGTTCCCAATACTGCATCATCCACTCGGATATCAAGGAGAAGGTCCCTGATTAAGCCAGCCTGCCCCACATGATAAATCAGATAGCCAGTCAGATAGCACTGTGAGCTAAATTCTCAGGAGGTTCTAAATCCTGGCAGAGTCAACTCCGCCTTTCATCCTTCTTAGGTCAATATATTGAGTACTACTCTGTGGGATAATGTCTTCTGTTATTACAGCACCTGAGACCTATTGGTGTGTAGCGCTATATAAGAAATATATTATTATTAATCACAGGGCCTCCACCTCTTTGGCTTAATGTCACCCCTTTGGCGAATTGTTCATCTCAGGCTGCCGCAGTGCACAACATTGACTGCCACAGCAGTCAGACTGAAGACACTGAACATTACAGACATCTGCCTTGGTCTATCACTCTATCAAATCTCACCTCCCCTCCTGTTCTGCGTCATCTTAACTACGGATCCAGACTATCACTGCCCCATTATATATATATTATATGTTTATAAAGCCCCGGCAGTCCGCAGGCATCAGGGCGCTACAAGAACACAAGCAGACAAGAATAAGGACTGGACATTACACCCTGCAATGCCCCAGCTGTGCTATTTACAACCCCCTGCAACATCCCATGTGATTCGCCTACCTCTCCTCATTGTCTCCAATCAGGTTCTCTCCCTCTCTCTCTCTCTCTCTCTCTCTCTCTCTCTCTCTCTCTCTCTCTGCACCCGCCCCTTGCAATACCTAATTCTATTGGTCAAATTGGTTAATGGACCAACCCGCCCTACCCGTCATCCTTAATCTCTCGCTAGTCCCTGACTGAATCCCTCCGCTCCGGAGTTAATACTCAGTCTTTATGTTCCAGTGAAGCCTCCCATTATCGATTCTTCTCACTACGAACCCCTCGCCACTGGCGCCCCCTCTCTCTCTGCTGACATCGAAAATACAGCCATCATCAGCACTTTAAAACTAGCACTTAAACCCCAAATCCTCCTCTGCACACCCTCCTTTTCTGCCTCCATGTGTCGTCCGCCAGAAACCTTACACTCCTGCCCTTAGCAAAGCACTACCCAATCTCCCCAGACATACACAGGTCTCTTGTCTGTCTTCTCACTTCTGCCCAGCCCATGGATTAACTTAACCCTCATCAACATCTGGTTTTACCACTGAATACTTATTACTGTAGCAGTCGCCTGGCCTTGAGGTAGCCCCGGCTATTTAAGGTATGTCTTGTCTGCGTGTTTCTATTTCACATAAAATGTTCTCCAAATCAACAAATGTAAATGCCTGTGTTGCCCGCCACCCTGGCTCCCCCTCCACCCCCAAACATCCTCCACCACTAGGGTGACCAGACGTTCCAGTTTTCCCGGGACAGGCCTGGGAAATCGCCCACCGTCCCATGATTGGATTAACAAACCCGGTCCCGGGATTGGATGGGGGGGGTGGCTAAGAACCCGTGTTTTGCCGGGAACCGATTCAGAAATCGGGCCGGCACGGCTCTTTCTGAGCATGAATGCATGCATGAATGCTTTTCACACCCCCATGTCCTACCCCTTCCCCTCACAGGCCGCTCTCCTCCAATGAGAGGAGTGTGCCTGTAAACACACCCCCTGCAACAGGCCAGCATCAGAGAAGTAGGACTACAGTTTTATCAGAGTCTTGTTTGGGTTTACTGTAGTCCTACTTCTTTGTCTATGACCTGTCCCGTTTGTTTTTTATCTGGTCATCCTATCCACCACCACCATCCTGATGCTCAGACCCTCTGTCCGCCATCCCATTCCATGCTTATGTTCTACGGTTACATTTCATTGCTTTGCATTATGGAATGCATACGATTTGCCTGTGGCACAATTGTTCACGGCCAAAATGACCGTGGTACACCCCCACAACCCTTGCTCCCCATGTTTGTTAGTGATTTCCCAAACTGATCATTTACAAACGTTCAAATGGTACTGGCCGAATCCAGACAGATTTACCATACAATCGTTTACAAACGATCAATTTGGGTAATACCTCATTATGGAGTACTGTCAGTCCGTGGGTGGGTAGCCACTCCCCCATCACCCACCTCCCACCATCATGTAGCTACGCATACAAATGCCCTCTCTGTACCCTTTCGCTGGGTCCCTTCTCATGGGAATTCCATGCTCACAACCCCCCCCCCCCGACCTCCTTAGGTACGACGTTGGTAAATCGCCAGGCCTTTTTTCACAGTATTTTGCTGAAAGATTTTGTTCGAAAAAACGAATCGGAAAATATGGGGCGGGTAAGGTGATACAAGTGGTAGAGAGTGTGGGGAATAGGGACTAGATAATAGGTAGGGGTGGTTTGGGGGGGAACCCCCAAATAAATAAATAAAACATTTCAATGAGATTTGACGGGGAAAAAACTTGGCAAAAAACTCTGAAATAAAAGCCCGGTGAGCTGAGAACATGGAACCCTTCTTTGATCCTCCTACCCTCCCCAATGCCCGTCTTTTAGCACTTCCCCCCAAAAGACTTCCTGGAAGTCTGGCTCACTCAATCAACTCTATTGCACTCCCTTACCTTTAGGGCGCTCAACTAATCTCCCTCTTCCTCCTAGCCACCATCTCCCTCTTCCTCCTAGCCATCATCTCCCTCTTCCTCCCGGCCATCATCTCCTTCTTCCTTCTACACATCATCTACCTTGTCCTCCTAGCCATCATCACTCTCGTCCTCCTAGCCATCATCACTCTCGTCCTCCTAGCCATCATCACTCTTGTCCTCCTAACCATCATCACTCTCTTCCTCCTACACATCATCTACCTCTTCCTCCTAGCCATCATCTACCTCTTCCTCCTAGCCATCATCTACCTCTTCCTCCTAGCCATCATCACTCTTCCTCCTACCCATCATCTACCTCTTCCTCCTACCCATCATCTCCCTCTTCCTCCTAGCCATCAATCTCTTCCTCCTAACCATCATCACTCTCTTCCTCCTAACCATCGTCTCCCTCTTCCTCCTACCCATCATCTCCCTCTTCCTCCTGCCCATCATCTCCCTCTTCCTCCTACCCATCATCTCCCTCTTCCTCCTAGCCATCATCTCCCTCTTCCTCCTAGCCATCATCTCCCTCTTCCTCCTAGCCATCATCTCCCTCTTCCTCCTACCCATCATCTCCCTCTTCCTCCTACCCATCATCACGCTCTTCCTCCTACCCATCATCACGCTCTTCCTCCTACCCATCATCTACCTCTTCCTCTAGCCACCATCACCCTCTTCCTCCTACCCATCATCTCCTTCTTCCTCCTACACATCATCACTCTCTTCCTCCTACACATCATCTACCTCTTCCTCCTAGCCATCATCTCCCTCTTCCTCCTACCCATCATCTACCTCTTCCTCCTACACATCATCTACCTCTTCCTCCTAGCCACCATCTCCTTCTTCCTCCTAGCCATCATCTCCCTCTTCCTCTAGCCACCATCACCCTCTTCCTCCTACCCATCATCTCCTTCCTCCTACACATCATCTACCTCTTCCTCCTACACATCATCTACCTCTTCCTCCTAGCCATCATCTCCCTCTTCCTCCTAGCCATCATCTCCCTCTTCCTCCTACCCATCATCTACCTCTTCCTCCTACCCATCATCTCCCTCTTCCTCCTACCCATCATCTGCCTCTTCCTCCTACCCATCATCTGCCTCTTCCTCCTAGCCATCACTCTCTTCCTCCTAACCATCATCACTCTCTTCCTCCTAACCATCGTCTCCCTCTTCCTCCTAGCCATCGTCTCCCTCTTCCTCCTAGCCATCGTCTCCCTCTTCCTCCTACCCATCGTCTCCCTCTTCCTCCTACCCATCATCTCCCTCTTCCTCCTAGCCATCATCTCCCTCTTCCTCCTAGCCATCATCTCCCTCTTCCTCCTGCCCATCATCTCCCTCTTCCTCCTGCCCATCATCTCCCTCTTCCTCCTACCCATCATCACGCTCTTCCTCCTAGCCATCATCTACCTCTTCCTGCTACCCATCATCACTCTCTTTCTTCGGCTCTAAAATACTCAATCACTCAGCAATACAACGCCCTTCCTCAAACACCCCTTGGAGTCCAAGTGCCTAAACTCTGTCGAGGCCGCCAGTGAAAGATGGAGGATGCTGCCATCTGCACAGACACTGCTGTTTTTCCCCACTCTCCTTGAAAAACTAAGAGAAAAAAGGAAGGGGTTGGCGTAATGATCAGCAATCCACCACCCCTCTCTCACCTGAACGCACACCCTACAACTTCTCGCTCTCACAGCACTGCCTAGTCCTGAAGTCAAGTCTCTTGGCCTCCTCCACCCCTCCTCCACCTGGCTAGCCTTCCTTCCTACCCACAAAGGTCCATCTGTCCTTATGAGGGACTGCAACCTTCCCAAAATTGCTTCTGCCCACAATTTAGACCCTGGCTCCATTCTCTGTGACCTCCTTCTGCCCTCCCTTTACAAGCAAGCGAGACACATCTGGGACACATCTGGGCTAACTTCCCAGACCACATAGTTCTTTCATCCTCACAAATCTTGCCAATACTTACCATTGAATCAGCTCTGTGTTATCAATCCCAACCGCCTTCCCTTACTCTCTGCATTTCCCCTCTACTTAAGCACAAATGCAAGCCCGACATTGGCTACTTACGTAGAGAGTCTCTCGCCAAGCCCCCTCCACACCCCAGGCTCCCTCCAGAGAACAGGTATTTCATGATTTCCCCTCCAGCCCCAGCTCATGCTTGCACACCCTCTGCCCATGCACCATGGAGAACACCTGAAATTTATCAATGCCTCTGGTCCTGCTCCACTTTACTCCTTGACTCATGCAAGGACTCCAGTTCCATGTTCCCTACCACCTATGACCATACACGGTCCAGCCACTGGAGTAACCTCATCATATCTCTCAACTCACACCCGCTCAAACTCTCCACTAAGCCACACAGCATCCCCAAGACCATGGCCCAGGGCCCCTCTCACTCTACGAAATGCTTTGCCTGCCAACATCAGAGACACCCTAACTCCACTTCTCTCTCGCTGTTCCGCTTCTCCTCCCCTCCTACGTACCCTTTCCACTCTTCACTCATTCCCCCCCCTCCACCAATCAAGCTGAACTAGCACCCACCGTGAGGGCAGTTATTCCATCCTGGCGCCAGTCGATCATTTCCACCGCAATCAAGGAACGGGCGCCCATTGTCAGATGCGGGTTGCCCACGTAGTGTAGTAGACAAATTCTTCCTCCTGATGTACCCGTCTGGTTCTATAAATCGACAACCAGAACAGTCAAACAGTGGAAAGAAAGGAGCCCGTATGAGACCCAGGAACTGCAGATGTTGCAGAAGATTAAACGGGTGCCGCAGGAGCAGATACAGGTGATGCAGGATGAGATGCAGTTTGTGTAGAAAAGGCACTGGACCTGCAAGCGAAGTGAGTGGTTAACACAATGCGTAAAATGCAGGGCAAAACCACACTCTTAGATAACACCCACTTTATGCCAAATATCAAAAAGCAGTCAGACGGTGTAGGGTGTTATATGCAGGCTCATGTGTTCTACCCTAAAGAGGAAACTCAAAACTATCAGTACTGGCCGCCAATAGCACACAGATCACCACAATGAATCCCACTAGAGTGCTTAGCGTACTATTGTCCTCTTTCCTGCCAATGGGGCGATCCAGGCGTGATGAAGCAGGAAAACGGATCCCAAATGCGAAATAGAAAAGACCAGCACCCTATCCCGATGGCACGGGGACGCCTTAGTACACTATGGCAGTCTCTAGTCCGTTTACTGAGCAAGACAATATTCAGAGTCCCAAAATCCAGAAGGTCAGCACACAGTTCCAATTAGAAATCCATAACAATCGGGGTTGGCAACAGAGAGAGTCAGAAGGAAGCCAAACGCTAGGCAAACGATGTCAGGAGCAGCAGCAAGGTACAAGGGGTGTCGGCAAAAGCAGGTCCGTTAGCAATCCAAGGTCAAAAAATGAGTCGGCGTGAGAAATAGCAGAAGGCGGTCCAGAGCAATTCCAGTTAACGGTCCGTGTCGAAGAAACAAGACAGATCAAAAAATACAAAGGGACGGGGTGGGGAAAGGGTTCAAAGAACAAGGATACAGGATACGAGGTGTAACAGAGTACGAAGTCTTTCGCAGCACCACCAATTTTCAATCAGAAGCACCGGCAACAGTGTGGGAGGTGCTTAAGAATACAAAGTCACATGACAACGCTACGCGTTGGTCGGCGCCGGCGGTAGACCCAGGAAGATTAAGCAGGATGCCAGCGTTGCCATGCCAACTTCCAGGCACCTGGCTGAAGCGTCCTTAAAGGGCTATGCACACTCGTTTTGGCGCGAATTGTACGCCCAGACATGACACCTATCTGCTGCTCCTAACACCTTTCAGAACTAGGGCCTTAACTGCCTCCTTCAAACTAGGAACTTCCCCAGACAACCCTGACAAGTAGCACCCAGTCTCCCTTCTCACACACTACTGCAACATTTAGTACTTGACCATTTAGGCACTAACTGAGAAATTAAAGCAGGAAACTCCGTTGTATAGTGTCTAGTGCACTATGCAATACGGCCATACTGTGCTTCTATGCGCTCATATTGGGTCAGACGAGCGTGGCATCCGCTGTAGGCACCAGTCCTGAAGCCCTGTGCAATGCTCTGCTCTCTTTCTACCAGACAATGTGGTGCCAGGCTACGAGTCATGGAACACCGCGTGATAGGTCTCCTGTGATGCCACACTGCCAGGTATGTCTCCCGAGCCACTGTTTTGTTTCTTACCGGAGAAGCCGGACCTTCCGGCACAGCAGTTTTGGCGCCCGCCGTTTCGGCGTGACACCTGGGGCGCAGGTCCTTTTTAGGAGAAGCCTGTTCAGAGCCTACACAAGGAGGGTGACGGGGATGGGGGGTGGCGGGGCAAACTGCCCCAAGCCTCGCTCTCTACAGGAGCCTGGCACTGAGCTGCAACCATAGTAATTTTAACAGGGTAAGATCTGACATGGCATTTATAACACGCCTGTACACAAGTGTTTCTAGGCGTGACAAGACAAGGAGAGGAGAGGGAAACAGAGGGAGGACAGAGACAACTATCTTACTAGGCCAGGTGACATTGAGTTCGCGCAAGTGCAGGGAAGTGGAGAAGTGCCCAGGGTGTGGGGGTAGAAAACATTGTAAAGGCAGGGGGTTATTCATGTGAAGGGGTGTTCCTGTGACCATCAGCTCCACAGAAGGTATGACTCAGTAAATCAGCTGCTGCCCTTTCCAAGCTATTAAAGAGTGTTTCCTACACACATTTTATGTCTGCACAGGCCTGCTTAGCAGTGTTTACTTTTCAACTGTCCCTTTGGAGTCGCCCCAGATTTTCTCACTCCTCTCTTCACTGTGCACTTTTTTCTTTTCTCATGAACGTGCACACAATTAATTAAGTGGATGTCGTCAGGAAGGGGAAAACTGCTGATTAGGAAAACTTAAATACATCTCTGTGCCCCTCTCCACGCCCCAAAACCCGAATACATCTCTGTGCCCCTCTCCACGCCCCAAATCCGAATACATCTCTGTGCCCCTCTGCACGCCCCAATTCCGAATACATCTCTGTGCCCCTCTGCACGCCCCAAATCCGAATACATCTCTGTGCCCCTCTGCACGCCCCAAATCCGTGGTCAGAAAAAGGCAGTTTCAGTGAGTAATGCAGCTGGCACACAGAGGTAGCCACAACACCATGTACACATCCTCTGTTTGAGTGAACCTATGCCAACCGCTAGGAAAACCATGGCAGAATGTGAAGGAAGGGTATATGCTGTCACGTGGTCTAGCTCTGGGATCTGGAAGCATCTGCCTGGCCAATTAAAGTGAAAGGCTGGAAAACAGGTTGCGCTGGGACCGTCTACTCGAGATATGGTCAGCAAACCTGAGCTACTTGGGGAGCCAGAGAACAAAAAGGTCCTTTATATGTGTTCTCAGCAAGCTGTGTGAGGGCACCACCCCCTCACTGCCAATGCATTCAGCTTCAGGCATGACAGTATAACACAAGATTCATCCACACCTCAAGGAAGCAAAGAAACCCTTGGTTATACAGACATGTCCCATGTTGAGTAAGAGCCACAGAAGTCGCGCTTATTTATTTAATTGTTTTTTATAACTTGCATAATATTGTACCGGAGTTTGGTTTCTAAGCGCAGATACGGGATTCGAACCTCTGCTGCTCTGCGTGCTCTTGTTTGCAAGGGCAGCGCGTTGCCCCTGTGCTATCCTCCGTTCAGAAAGCAAGACTAACTTAGACTATGGCAATATTCTGAGCCTATCCTTGAATTGATTGATGTTAATATTTAAGCACATATAATAATCTGTTCCTAATAGAGCATTTTCGCCAAATCACTTTGCATGAAGCACTCGTATAAAAATATTTCCCGGCAACCAAAATGAATACTATGGCAGGAGAATAAAAGCTTGAGTAGACCTTGCTAGGATTCAAAGCTGTGACTTGCAGATCGTACATAGATTTCGGCAGTGAGCACATAACCCGCTGAGCTATCTTACCAGCTAATGCTCCTTCAATGTGCACACCACAGCATTTGATAGTGCATTGGCTCTGGGTCAATTCCTTATAATATTACAGTGCTTAGTAGGAGGATGACTATTCCATGAGCCACTACTAAATTTGATGATAGCAGTGTTACACATTTTTAAAATAAAAACACAGCACGGTGCAGGAGATCGCATTGGGTAAGTATCCTAATATATGTTTCTTTCATTAAACAACATACTTGTCACTATGGGATAGTGCAGCAAGGTAAAAGCGCAACTCTGACATGTGCCAGCCTGCACTTTCCAAGTTCATATTTCAGCAGGGCTAAATCAGCCCTTCATCCTTCTGAGGTTGATATAGTAAGGACTATTACACTTGGTGGTAAATACACCTATTTTACAGTGCTTAGAAGCATCACGAGTCATGTGTGGAGCACTATACATACAAATATAACAACTATTATACCTGGATATGGGAGAATTTAGGCGACATGGACATCAAAACGTGAAGTATGTTTGCACAAAATGACAGACCTCAAACATACATCCATCAAGTTGACTCCATGTAAGAAGCCTTGGGTCTGGGGCATCCAGTCTGACTGGCCTCTAGAGACGAACACTGCTCTCAAATTGTACCTTTGTGAAAAGAGCAAGTAAGAGAAAGCCAAAAGACACATGAAATGCAGAAGGCTTCTGGCAGTGGCGGTTATTGTGATGGAAATGTCATACTGCAGCTCACATTAGCAGTGATGTTCACAGGGCTCATGTGCCTAGCGTGTACATGGTAGGCTCGTGGCACGTGGCCCTAGATACTGGTGGATGCTAGCATATGTGGGGCCACCATGGCATGATGTGTTCAGTCTCCAGATTTTCCATACACGACGTTTTGATTGTAAGTGCAATTGAGACCAACAGCAAGATTGTAGTTCAGCCCAGCAGCAACCTCATAAACATATCTAGGCCCTACGCACAAACTCAATGGGCGAGTTTTCACATCTCCTACTCGTGGTGCCGCTGGCGCCATGCAGAAAATAGCAAGGGGGCCTCAGCACACCTTTTGCCCCGGGCCTCACCAAAACTTGTGACATCCCTGATCCTGTTGGCCGTGCACCTGGATAGTGCATATTGTCAACCGAAGCACCGAAAGATGCAATGCTTTGGATGACATCGTATTTAAGCAAACATTAGCAGCTCGGTACACGAGCTGTATTTTAGCTTCATGCTCCATGAATGAATAGGTTTCTCTGCCCAAACACATGTACTGTACTAAGCAGCTGTAAGTCTATAAAGCTGGTAGATGCTGCCCTCTGCTGCCGAGACGCGGAATATCATGCACTGGTTGGCTGCTTTCTGGATGAATATTTCACACGATGGTCCCTCTTTACTTAATTGGTCTGTTCAGTGCATTCACTCTGAAGAACTTGAATGTATTTACACGTTCACACTTGACTTATTTGCACTTCACAACATTTGCACCGGTGCAGTGAATGTTTATTGCACCAAGGTTGCCCTATTGCTTATACCATGAATAATTGCACTTGCCACGGTGCAAATGTTTTCTTATAATGCGCCAGTGTTTTTTTTTTTTTTTTCCAGTAGCGCAATCGTTGCCTTGATTTGTCAGTGACGCACTTGCATTGCTGGGACCACCGCTCTAATAAAGCAGTGTCTTCGCTCGTTGCAGTGTCTCGTGGGCCACCGCTTGCACGTGCATCAGCGCTTCTTCGATGGTTCCCTTGATTTGCCAGTGCCACTGCTGCGCTCCTTGGAGTGCTGGAACCACAGCTCCCATAAAGCATTTCGGCATCTCCAGGCTCTACCTGAATGAATTCCCCGGCTTTTCGGTTGGGGAAGTCCACCTTCCATGGGCTTCCAGCCCCACCCCTTTGACTCCTCCTCAGGGCCTCTTGGCTCTTCAGCTGTCTTGTGCGGTCTCATCTAGACAGGTCCTTCCGGGTCAGCTCCGCTGCGTGCTTCTTCTGTGCTGCTGCTGCTGTTCAGATATTTCACTCATCTCATAGTCTCCTTGGGCTTCGTTCTTGCACCCACCGGGTACTCGTTCATGAGACCGCACTCATCTCTCCACTGCGCTGGACCGCTCAGAGAGGCGTACATTAGCTTCAGGCCCCACTGGTTAGACAGTCCTGGCTACGCCTCTGGTTAGTGGTAGCCATTCCCCTCACGAGGCAACCCTGGGAGAAGGTAATAGGGGATTGCCCAGTGCTCCCCAGCCCCCCATAATGTGGCAGTAAGGGACAGATGCCATCCATGCCAATAGCAGACACTCACCGAACACAGGGAGATCTGTGCCTTCTTTAGTATAGGCGAAGAGGAGCCGATACCCCACAGAGTGGGGGCTCGAAGCAGTGGTAAGGGAGAATGCCTCATAGAAACAAACACCCCAAAGACCGCAGGCAGCTGCAAAAACACGGTCACTGGGTGTGTAGTTCCAATCCCAGAGTGGGATTTCAAGCCCAGCTGCATCAGTGAGGCCACACAGGTTATGGGCCGCGAACCAGGGTCACCCAAAATCCTTCAGGAGAGTAGTCAGAGACAGGGAGCGGATGTGTGGTGTCAGAACACTAATGCTACAGTTTGCATTTGGTCACATAGATGGGCAGACGGGAGGGCCAATTCCCTGGGAATGTGGCAAGCTGAATACTGGTCCAGGAAGCCACGATTCCCCTGCCTGGGACATGGCGGACTTGTGCAGGCGCTGAGATTAACATTCAGAAAACTCTGCACTTGGAGATTAAAAAAAAAGGATTGTCCAAACATTTTCCTACTATAGAACTGGCCAGTTGTTATGATAGGTCTATATTGTCCTGTCCCTGCTGGTTATCTATGAATGCAGCGAGATTGTTGGTGCTAGGAGTGATTGGAAGCTCAGTAGAATGTTAGTGAGTGTTGCTGTGTGTGAGTGTCCTAAGAGTGTCAGTTGGGTCTGAGCTGGGTGTGCTAGAGGATTGTTGGTATGTGAGTGTTCTAAGAGTGTCAGTTGGGGCTGAGCTGGGTGTGCTAGAGGATTGTTGGTGTGTGAGTGTTCTAAGAGTGTCAGTTGGGGCTGAGCTGGGTGTGCTAGAGGATTGTTGGTGTGAGTGTTCTAAGAGTGTCATTTGGGGCTGAGCTGGGTGTGCTACAGGATTGTCAGTGTGTGAGTGTTCTAAGAGTGTCAGTTGGGGATGAGCTGGGTGTGCTAGAGGATTGTCGGTGTGTGAGTGTTCTAAGAGTGTCAGTTGGGGCTGAGCTGGGTGTGCTAGAGGATTGTTGGTGTGTGAGTGTTCTAAGAGTGTCAGTTGGGGCTGAGCTGGGTGTGCTAGAGGATTGTTGGTGTGAGTGTTCTAAGAGTGTCATTTGGGGCTGAGCTGGGTGTGCTACAGGATTGTCAGTGTGTGAGTGTTCTAAGAGTGTCAGTTGGGGATGAGCTGGGTGTGCTAGAGGATTGTCGGTGTGTGAGTGTTCTAAGAGTGTCAGTTGGGGCTGAGCTGGGTGTGCTAGAGGATTGTTGGTGTGTGAGTGTTCTAAGAGTGTCAGTTGGGGCTGAGCTGGGTGTGTTAGAGGATTGTCGGTGGGTGGTCTGATCCATGTCTCTCTGTCCATGTATATAGCTAAGAGTAACAAGAACCCTGCGATGTATATATGTAAATAAAGGTTGCCTGGTTTCCTAAATGAAGGGGCTCACAGCTGGTCTGTGCTTGGACTATTCCTGCCCTCCTCCAGGTCACAACACCAATGAGTGCAAAAGGGCCCTCCAGTGCTGTTCTTTAGGCTCACTGAAGTTTACCATGTTGGCTGAACGAGTCCCTCGATGGTCCTCAGTGCTGTGAGCAGGGCTCAAGTCGAGGGGACACACTGCTGGACGGAGTCCCCCTACTTATTTCAGATGGCACCATGCTATACTAATTTCTGGTGACACCAGATTCAATTGGTATGTTAATGTGACTCCCCACTTTTTTTTAGTACTTGACCCCAGGTTGTGAGACGGCCTTTCTGTGGCATAAAGCACTATACAAGGAACAAGTGTGCCATAGCATTATGCGGTACAGTCACACGGCACACACAACCCCCAGTACTGGAACACTGGGCGGGGCAGGGACTTCACTAACAAACAATGTATTAGCGGCCCTACAGATAAGGGGTGTATCGGCCACTTCTACTCCCTAAAAATAGGCAAATACTTCAATAAAATAAAAATAGGACTTGAAAATACTCCCAACAAAACCTAGGAAACAGACACATAGGCCCCTGCTTTCACCCACACAGCTCCATGTTTGTCCAAGAAGTACTAGTAGTACCACAGGAAGAACCTACTATGATTACAGCCTGATCGTAATGATGACGTAAACATGTACATTTTAAATGTACATGAATAGCTCAGTGCAAAGAAAGAATTATTACAAAAACATTTCCATTTTCCAGTTAAAACACATTTTTAGACTCAAAAGATTCCAATTTAGAACCGGACTTACTTTTTTACTCCCTAAAAATCATTTTAATGCCAACTTTAAAATATAGAGAGTAAAATACTCCCACTTCAAAGTCTTATCTGGAAAACTGAGCATATCGCACAGTCCCTCATCTTTCCGAGGGCCAGCCTTGAAACATAACCTAGAATGTGTTGATCACAAAACACCCCTTTTCTCCTTTTAGACCCTTGCTGGCATTTCACCCGCTTTCCTTTCTTCTCCAGAATCGTTTGCCACTGCAGAATAATGTGTGGATAGCCCAGGCAGGGCCCAATATGGCAAACTATGGTGGCGATTTGGTGCAGTATTAAAAGTCTTGGAAAAACATAACACAGGGAAGGGGTGAGACAAAGGACGAAAGGAAATTAGTAATCCTAAAAGGTAACACCCCCAAAAATTCAGGGCTCAAGTCGAGGGAACATGCGGTGGACGGAATCCCCACTTTTTTCAGAAGTCCCCCCACTTTTTTCAGAGGGAACCTGGATATGTTAATTTATGTTGATACCACATTCAATTGGTATGCTAAAGAGTCCCCCTACTTTTCTTTTTAGGACTCAACCCCTGTAGAAATTGGAGCCGTATTACTCGAATGCGCCCTTTACCTCAAGGGTAAAAGGAGGCAGGAATATTCTAGCTTTCATTGGGCGATTATGGAATGCTAGAGTAATTTTATTATTATTTTGTTTTGTTATTGGTTTGTTACAAACCTTTAAAAAAGTAAACAAAGGCCAAAGATTAGCAAGCGAATTAGAGATACAAAGGAATTTCGCAGGAAATGAGCAAAGGGCAGGTAAAAGACATACTTTTTGGACTTCGGCAGAAGTGTAGCAGTAGTTTAAGCAAAAGCAACGTCATGGAACCAAAAACTTAAATTATATCAAATTGCTTTATCAATTATGATTCTAGGTCAACTTCTGCCTTTAACAGTTTTTTCTCCATTGAATCTAAGAAGAACGTTAACTCAATTGTTAAACTGCGGTCCGAGTCTTGAAAGGATTCTCTCCACCACTCATCAATGGACAATGATGGTTTTGCCAATATAAACCTTCCCAGATGTTTTGTGCGTTCTTGTCTAAATTTTGGGAATATTAGGGTTAGATGCTTCAGGGTTTCATTATTTTATCCACAGAGACGACATGCTAGAGATGCTGTGCCCTCTGCGTCCTGTATACTCAAATTTTCCCATGTAGGGAATTGATTTAGGCGATATTTCATGAAGATGGATCTGCGATTTTTCTCTTGAAATTTTTGTAGATACAGCTGAATCTCGTTCAGTTTTCTCTCTTCATTAGGCATCAATTTCATGATTCTGTGTTTTTACGAGAATCACCAGTATCTATCCAATCTTGAGTCCAAAGCATTGATTTAACCTTGTTTGGGTTTTCTTGTAGCAGGCTTCCGTCCGCTCCTATGTCGCTTAACATTTTGTTCACAGCGTTGAGCCCACAATGACAAGACAGTATCACAGTGGCCCTTAGATGGATCTTTTAGGATGTTGTATTGTGGTTGTGGATTCTCTGCAATTGTTTTGCGATATTCATTTAGCGTGTTCCACGATATCCTTCCGTTAATGGATAGAAGACTGAGCTCATGTCTTATACACGCGGTAGGCACGCCTAATGGTAGTCGCAGCACTTTGGACCAAAAAGAATGCTCCAGTGAGGCCCACACTTCTGCAGGGCATCCAAATGCGCAATCAGCTCAATGAATTAGTGCCGGAATGACTTTCATTTTATAGAAGGTCAGTACGGGTTTTAATGAGTGTTTGCCGTATTTCTTATTCACAATGCAAGCTTGCGCCGTTAGTTGCTTGCATTTATCCTTTACTTTTTCAACCCATGGAGCATCGTTGATACTTGAGCTCAAAAGCATACCTAGATACATCGATTGTTTTGTTAGTTCAATTTTTCCTTCGCCCAGTTTCCAAATGAACTTTATTTTCCCGGCAAATTCTGCGCTAAAAGAGGGTCTCCAACCAGAGGCAACGGTTGATAGAGAGAGGGGGCTAAAGCAAGTAAGCCACTTACACAGGCCTGGTTGAGAGCCAGGGATGGTGTAGGAGGCTGCAGAGAACTTCTGTCCATAGACTGGCATGGGCGAGACATACAGTGGCAGTGTACAGACTCAGAGGTGGGGTACTGCACCCCCAAAGATGGTTCAGCAGGACTGGGAGCTACATCCTGGCATGGCCAATGTATCAACAGACAGCCCGAACCCAAGGTCTGACATTCCCCGGTCTTTGTCGAACAACAGGAAATCTAAGGGTCTTATGATATGATATGATAGTTTATTTATATAGCGCCTATACACAATGTGTTTCAAAGCACTTCAAGTCAAGGGAGGGAAAAAGGGAAAATACAACGACATTCTTACAGGCCATGAACAGTAAAGATGTGAAATGAACTATCGTACTCGGCCTGACGACATTTCAGGTAGTGCAAGAGCTAAGCCATAGGTAAGGAAGGGAGGGGTAGAGTGGGAACGAAATGGAAATAGACAGGCGACTACCGTACTAGGCCTGATGACATTTCTGGTAGAGCCAGAGAAAAACAAAAGGAGAGGGAGAGGGGTGCAGAAAAGAAGGGGGGAACAAAACAAGCGACTATCATACTAGGCCTGACGACATTTCAGATAGTGCTGGAGGGGGTGGGGGATGAGATTGGAAAAGGGAGAAAGGGAGTGGAGGAGAGAACAGAGAGTAAGCAGTCAAAAAGAGTGGAGAAGCAAGAGTGGAGAGCGAATGCAATTGCAGAAGTCAGTAGTAACACATAATGTTGCAAGCCAGGATACAAGATGAAGATGGGAACAGCATGATTCAGGGCCACCATGAGTACAAGATGCAAAGGAAGTTCAGCATGAGAGTTGAGAAAGGGTGACGCACTGTGAATGAATGAAGTCCATAAAAGTCAAATCCAGCATTGGCCGTGGCTAAATAGAGGTCACTTTCTGGGCAATAAAGTGTTCTCTAAAAGACCATCAGTCCTTCCCTCTTTCCCTTTGTTCCCACCATCATGTGTGTAAAAGCCACTCACTCTTTAGGGAGTAGGTTCCCCATCTCCCTTTTTTTGGCTCTTGAAGTTGGATATCTGGCTTTCGTAGAAGTTGCAAGGAAGTTACGGTTCTATTGAAGCAAAACAGGCACCAATACTCCTGGTGCCCCGAGACCAGGGTTCCGAATCTTGATAATCTTAGCAAAGGTGATGGTAGACGCGGGTGCTATCATGCTTAACCCATTTCTGAGCTGGTTGTAGACTCTGCCACTGCATTTCCAAGCACGGGGGTCTGAACCACCCATCTACCTCATTGCCCTTGTCATACGCACCTCCTCCTATTCCTTCTTTCTGACTGTTCTTCTCATCTTCTGATCTCTTCCTCCTCATCGTCTCCTTTGGACTCATGATGTTCAGCTCTTATCCGCCTCCATCCGTAGTGTTCTCCCCCCTCTTCTCCATAATGCTACTCGCTGACACCCCCTTCCCTACTCCTCTCCTTCTCGTTAACATTCTGGTCACCTCCTCCCTGTGGCACCTATGAGCCTCCTTCACCCTTCCCCTGCTTTTAGATTTAACATACGTTCCACCTCCCCCTTACAGTTGTTCTTGCCCTCCTTTGTTCGCCCTTCTTTCATAGATGTTTCCTTCACCCCTACACTTAGCGCCCTCACCCACCTTCACTGTACCTCCTGATTCTCAGAGGTTCTATCTGCTTCCTCCTTGTAGCTCTGCCTCGCCCTCAATTCTCCCCTTAACCCTCGCCACTTGCCTTCTACTTTCAGCCTTCACCCCCTTCTCTGCACCCCTCTCCTCCTTTCCACACAACTGGAAACTATCCTACTCATCACACCTACAACTCCTTACTCCCACATCTTTCCTGATCCTTTGGGCCCTTTAATATTGTAGCGGGTCCACCCAATCACATTGTAAGTGTGTAATTGACTTCAGTTGGGAGTTTGTTGTGAGTGAAACCCGATTTGGCAACTCCTGGGAGAACAAAACCCCCAGGTGTGATGGTTGGTTGTGTTTGCCGCTACACAGATCTATGGCTTTAACTCAGGGCCACCAGGTTTGATTCGTCCTGTTTGAGTCCCCGGCTGGTCTACAGGGGCTGCATTGATGTTTGCATGCCGTGGAGGTTTGCGTACATCCTTGTGTTGCACTGGTTGCCATAAACTCTAGCGGTGCAGGCTCACGGATAGTTGAACAATGGAGCCTGGCTAGCACGGTCTCATTGCAACCACACTTGCTACACTGCCTAGGCAGCGGGGCCCAGCACTAGCATTCCTGGAGGCATAGATAGACAGAGACTCATCCTGTCCTCCAAAGAAAACCTTTTCTGGAGGTCCCTTAGCGGATCGAATCTCTTACTATCAAGATCTTTCCTCCAAACACAGGTAATGACTTCCTGCCTACGGCAGACTTACAGGAAGCCCAGAGGGTCAATATGGTCAGAGTTTTTTAAGCTAGGGATTTTACTTTCTTCCTGATCTAAGGAAGCTCTGGGGGGTTCCTAACCCCACTCAGGGTACCAGGAAAGTATTACGTCTTGTAATGTTTTTGTGGATACATTTGGGCCCTAGTTTGTTTGTTTGTTTATTTGTATGGCGCACCCGACCCAGGGGTAACTGGGCACCTTGCATAGTGGAGGTTACAGGAATACTTTAGGCTTAGTTACATTAGTTTACAGAGATAAACATAACAATAGGAGAATATTACAGTGCTAAATGTCCCATCGGGCAGATCCAGGAAGATAGTTGCCTCTTATCGGACCGTCTGGCAAGGTAAGTGATGACTGTTACCCTTGTCTCGTGTCCCCGAGGCAAGAGGGTGCTTTCGGATGTCCTGCCCTGGTAGTGTTCAAGTATCTCTGTTCCAAGCAGACCAGGTGGAAATTCTTCCCTCGAATTTATTTTGTTATGAACATCATGCCAGAGGCCTACAAAACCGAGAGAGTCGACAGTGAAAAGGTGAGGGTTGCGAGAAGGAATAGTAGATTCAATCACAGACTAAAGTGAAGTAAAGAAAATTGAATGTACACTATTTACTAATTGAAATACACGTTTTAGTATAAGGTTTGCATAAACCAATACATAAATTAAAGAAAAGTAAAGGCAAGGCAGGACATAGCGCCCAGGAAAGGGGGAGCCACCAATCAGGTTTTCCAGATCATGACCTGAATCTACCGATCCAAGGTCGCATTCCAAGCAACCCAATGGCTGCTTCCCCCGCCATCTTCCCCCCATTATCCCTTCCCTTCTTACTTTTAATCCCCCTTAGCCCTGCTTACCCGATTACTGCGGCAGCAGCACTTGCCGCCGTTGCTGCTGCCTCAACTCCATTGTTCCCACTGGCCGCCATAGAAATGGAAGAGGGTTCCGTACAGAGCCCTGCATTCCATATCCATGGCTATCATCTTTAGTGAGTATTTTGTTTGAATGAACGGGATGCCTAGCGGTGTCCCATTCATTCAAACAAAGTACTTTTGGAGAGGAGCAGTTACATGCCTCTGCAGCAATTCCCGCCCCCCTACCTTCTATATGTTGGAAGCCTGAGATTGTACCATGTTTGACACCAGTAGTTGTTCCAATACCGCAGCGGACATTCGAAAGAAGTTATCCACTGAGAAATCCCTATCGAATGTATTCCCGAAGAGACGACAATCTGAGGGAGGACTCCTTGAAGGAATATGAAAAGGAGCGACGAGAGAAGCTAGTGAAGAAACATGCGTGTTGCCCCGAGAATACTGGCTGAAGAGAATGCATGGATCTTACAGAAACTGATGACGAAGTTAAGAATCAAGTAAATTTTCATGTACGAATAGAAGATTGCATGTGTACAAAGTGCTGCAGATAATTACCAATCCATTAGTGCCATTGGCACATCGGTTATGTGAATAATCTGCCTGCAACCTCGCGGTGATACCTAAGGGTCTGGGCGTGTAACAAATTTAATGAATAAATAAAATAAAAAATAAACCGTTCAATAATTGTACAGATGCTGAAACACAAGTAGACTAAGTCATCATAGAAGCAGGCTATATGTAGTGATTACACTGCAGGCGAAGCCACCATTGTATAGGAGCTGGACATCAATGTCATGAATTTAGTAAGCCTGGACCCATGGAGAGGAAAGGCTGGGAATTGTGTTGCAGCAAGAATAAGCTGAGATCGTGGAAGCCCCAGGCTAGGCGGTCTAGCCTGGTATCAAAACTGAAGCAGCTAAGGTCAGTTATCTATTCTTGAAAGCAGTGAATGTGCGAAGGATGAATCATGCCTTGTTAAGGTGCAAACAAAGAACACCAAGAGTGCCACGTTTTATTCATTTAACAGATTTAAATGCTGCAAAATGGACCAAATCGTGGTCTCCTGTCACGTGAGCCAAGGATGGAAATAGAGTTGTATTTGGAGTCCTAGAACAACTATAGTGAGTGCTCGCACTCCCATATAGTCCCACAGACAAGGACACTTTGCAAGGCCAAGTTCAAAGACAATCTTCATGGCAGAAGGCATGAGTGATGAGAGATGTTGGGCTAATTGGGTGAGGAGGTAAAGTCAAGCCTACGTCCTGGCACGTGGGTCTGAGCTTACGTGCTGCTAAGTGAACTGAATGTTCCACACATTGCACAAGCATGACAACCAATGGTAGAGGGCCATATAACAAATGGCCTTATACTGTGAAGACCAATGATAAACTGTGTACATAATAGTGTTAAATATTACATGTTTTAGAGGTAGGCATAAGTTGTCCACCTGATAGTGGACAACCAATCACAATCCTAGTCCCTATAGAAAGTATATTTAGATGGTTCCCTTAGCCAATCCTAATCCTTGATACATTTTCTATTATATGAAATGTTTTTTGCATATAATGATGTTTTTATGAGAAGATTTTCGAGAGCCTGAGTGAACGTACATTGATGTCTGTTGTAACCTCCCTGTTTTAGAAAATTGTTAATAAAACAGTGGGCCTCATTCCGAGGTTTGCGGTAAGTATGGGTTCTTACCGGCATGGCGGAAAGACCGAGTCCGGTCTGGTACGACGCCGCAATTTACAGGCCATTCCGACTTCGCGGGCACGAGCTTTCCGCCATGCCGGTAAATCCCCTAGCGGCATACCGCTAAAGGGCCCGTAAAACCCCTTAGCGGCATGAAGCGAGACGGTCATTACAACACCGCCACCGAAGCTCCGCTGTCCGTTATTAGCGGTGACCGTAATTTACGGTGTCCGTAAATTACAGTCACCGCTAATTAACGGATACGGAAATTACGTCATCGCACAGGAACGGGAAGGAGCGCGGCGGCCATCTTTAAAAACACAATCCACTGCCATCCTCTTAATACAGTACCCGGAGGCATATTCCGACCCTCAAAAAAGCCATCAGTGACCAGTATCATGCCAAAAGCACTGAAGAAAGGTGCCGCCCGCATCAGGAAGGAGCGTTTCACGCAGGACGAGCTCCAGGTCCTGGTGGACACCCTGCACGCAAATGCTGAGACAGTATTCAGCAGCGACATGCGTAGGCCGACCATTGCCAGGAAGAAGGAGATCTGGGACTTGGTGGCACAGAGGGTGAGCGCTGTAGGGAACACCCCCCGTACGACGAGGGACTGCAGGAAACGGTGGGATGACCTCCGTCTCAGGGTGCGGGCCATCCTATCGGCCAACCGAACACAGGCCCTGGAGACAGGAGGAGGCCCAGCTTCTCCAATCAAGATGATGGCCTGGGAGCAAACGTGCGTGGACATGATGGGCACTGAAGCCATAGAGGGGGTTGGCGAGATGGAGTGCGCTGCCCCGTCATCCGCAGATGGAGGCGAGTGTCATGAGTGAAGATAGTAAATGCATTCCCAATGTAAGGCACCGCCAAGGGCTGGGCAAGCAGTCACATCACGTATGGGACACCCCCCCCCCCATCAAATCATGCCCTCACAAGTAAGACCCAGGCTGATGCCAGGTGCAAGGCTCCAACCCATATTGGCCAGAGCACACAAAGAGGCAGTCAATGTGAGTCAGCACAGTACTCCACCAACATGAGTGACCCAGACACCTGCATGCATTTACCGTCCAAGCCCAGATCACTGTCCCACTCCCAACCCAAATTTCAACAAAACGCTGCAATCCCATTGTCATACCATAGGCTTGTGGAAATGCTGACCCCCAAATCATAGCTCATGCCCTCTCTCTCTTCCCCCCCACAGGCAGCGGCCATGAAAGTGAGGGCCAGGAAGCCACACAGCCCTGTACCTCCAGAGGCACAGCCAGGGGACAGCGTAAACCTGCAGGAAGGAAGAAGGCACAGGCAACACCACCTGCACCAGCAACCCCCATGGAGGCTGCACAACCCACACCCACAGCCCTACCAATGCCTGCACTGCCGACGGAGACATGCCCCATGGTGCACTCAGAGGAGTCCAGTGTGGCAGGGGAGAATGCTGCCATGTGCCTCCCCGAGGAGCCAGATAGCCCGACATCAGTTCCCGTATCCGACGTGGAGGAGCCCCATGACATCGTGCACAGCCCAGACACCCCATCCCACAGTCAAGTTGCACACAGCGACTCCGGGGAGAGTCACACCCCAGGCCTCACAGGCCAAGGAGCACCACCTGCCAGTCCTGGATCCACCTCCCCGGCAGAAAGACCCGAAAGTGCTGCAGGCTCAACACCACAACTGCCTAGCACATCTGCCACACCGGCCATGGATGGATTGCACTCCTAGCGCCTCACGGGCCTGATTGAGGACTTCATCCGGGACAACCGTGAATCCAGGTCGGAGTGGCACAATGACCTGCAGGCCCTGGGTGAAGTCATCACTGCCAACACAAACCGGCTCTGTGAGGTGCTGGGCCGGATCGCTGATGCCCTGGAGGCGGCACCCCCCAGACCACAGCCCCAGTGGGAGTGCCCACCCTCACAGTGCTCCTCCACGCAGACCAGCCCTGTCCGTCGGTCAATGCGCACACTCCGCCGGCAGAACATGGATACCCCTGGCTCTGGAAGCACACAATGACCATACTGCCACACACAAGTGGCCTATGTTGCACTGATGGGACTATTGTGGGGGTGAGGGTGTGTGTGGGAGTTGGAGGGGAGGTGGAGGGGGGTGAGGGTGTGTGTGGGAGTTGGGGGGGAGGGGGATGGGGGTGAGGGTGGTGGTTTTGTTGTACACGTTCCTACATTAATGTTGAATACACTGGTTGTTCATTCACAAAAAACAGAGTGGACATTGCTCATTTTGCTTGTGTCTTTTGATGTCGCACATTGCATGGTGTACATGTATCCCCACACCTAGTGCCCAATGTCCTCTCACCCTCACACCCTCAGCTGACTTGTGAGTCAGAAATATTGTCCAATCAATGATTGACGCACTGAACGTCCCTCCTGTGCATCGGCACCGTGCTGCTGTCCTGCCATTCCTTCCTCCTCCCCCACATCATCATCTGGTGGTAGCAGTTCCACGTCAGGGGGCAGTGGCACGTTCCGACGGATGCACATGTTGTGTAGCATTACACATGCCATGGTGATCTTGGACACCTTCTCGTGGCTGTAGATGAGTGCCCCACCAGACCGGCTGAGGCAACAAAATCGTGCCTTCAACAGGCCGAAGGTCTGCTCTATCACCACCCGTGTACGGGTATGGGATCTATTGTAGTCCTCCTCGTGCCTGTTCTGTGGGTTGCGGACCGGGGTCATGAGCCACGGCTATAGAGGGTAGCCAGCATCACCTGCATGGAAGTGGAAAGGAGGTCATTGTGTGTGCATTCATGGTGGAGAATTGTACTAGTCTTACATGGCCGCAGATGATTACTGGGATGAGTGTGCATCCCCCCCCCTTTCCCACCCAGGTGGGGTATGCATCCCCCCCCTTTCCCACCCAGGTGGGGTATGCATCCCCCCCCCTTTCCCACCCAGGTGGGGTATGCAGGCGACCTACTCACAGCCCCAAAGCACTGCCATGGCCCATTCAGGTTACTCACCAAGCAGCCAGGCACGTCGTCCGGCATGTCGCTCCATGTAGCGTGGTAGTGTTGAGTTCCGCAGGACCAAGGAGTCATGAGTTGATCCGGGGTATCGGGCATTGCAATGTGTGATGGCTTTACTGGCATTACACACCATCTGGACGTTGATGGAGTGGTATTGCTTGCGGTTGCGATACGGCACCTCCATGGCATGCGGGACCACTAATTCCACGTGGGTGCAGTCGATGGCACCTATGCAATTTGGCATGCCTGCCAGTGCATGGAAGGCAGCTTTGGTGTCATATCTCCTTGGGAGTACGGGGTAGGGATATGTATTCCCTTGTGTGGGTGAGGAGGGCATCAAGCACTTGGTTGAGTATCCGTGAAAATATGGGCTGTGAAATGCCATGCATGTGCCCCACTGTATGGTGGTAGCTGCCTGTGGCAAGGAAGTGGAGCACAGACACTACCTTCAGTAGAGGGGGGATGGCAGCGCGGATTTCTATGCGGCTCACTGTATCATCATGTATCATGTCCACTATGCTGGTAATGGTGTCCCAGTCAAGCCGGTACAGGGTGTGGGTCTGCTCTGGTGTGAGGTTGAAGGGGGTGGCTCTGATTGGGGGCTGCTGGCGTGGTAATGGTGGCTGCACCGGTAGGGCATGCTGGGCCTGTCTCACCCTCCTTCTCCTCCTGTGTATCCTCTGTGGTGGGGGTTGTGGTTGTTGCAGTTGCTGTTGTTGTAGTTGCTGCCTTGCAAGCAGGGCCTCCAGCTCCAGGAATGCTGCTACAATTGGTATCATCTTGGTGTGGGAGGGGGTGTGGTGTGTGGGTGTGCTCCTTTTGTGCTGTGCCAGACTCCATTGCCTCCACCTGTGCTGATTGAGTGCACCTGTTCCTCTTGGAAACACTGCTCAGGGTCCTTAACACCTTCTCAGCGATGCCGGTATTTACTCCATGGCGGTAAGGTACTTTGCGGTCTTGTGTAGGCCGTTTTTTCCATGTCCGCTTTACTTGGGATCAGCTCCGGTTTACGCCATACCGCTAATTACGGCATGGCATGACGGGCGCGCGCCACTAGACCGCTATTTACAGCATCGTACTTTACGACGCCGTAAATAACGGTCTGGTGGGTCAGAATGGGCCGTAACGGGAAACAATGCCGGTATTCCTTTACCAGCATCATTTTTCCCTTACCACCCAACTCAGAATGAGGCCCAGTATCTTTGCCATCTTCCCGAGTTGGTTCGATTATGTAGACTCAGAATTACTCTGCGATCCCATCCATTGCATGCACTTTACTAAGCTCATATTGCTCTTAGCACCCCGGGTTACTGGCTTGGCAACCCGGGTGCTAATGGCAATAATCACCCATTCCACAGTGGTAACGTCCCGGGGCCCTCATTTAAGGCCGGAGCATAGCCCGTGGAACGGGTGATTATTGCTAAACTGTGAAATGGCTGTGCAAGGCCATCAATTCCAGCCATGGCAGATAAAACATTTGGTATCAGGATGAGACAATTAAGTGCAACACTATTGATGACCGATAAGAAGACCTCGAGTGTAGATGGCCATTAAATAGGAACTGGTTTGCTGAACAATAGGCTTTTCAGTCTTTTCCTACACACCAGGTGGTCAGGTTGCATAGTCTCAGCTCGTGTGGAAGAGTGCTCTCTAGCTTTTGGACCTGCTGTGGAGAGCCTCTGTTCCCCACATCTCTGGACCATGAAGGTGTCCTGCCCCAGATCATTCTCTGTGCCTGTTCTCAGGGTTCTTTCTGGTGTGCATCTGAAGAAGCAATCCAAGAGGTATTTTGGGCAGGTGCTCCAGGTTTCTCTCCTGAGGAGGCATATGAATGCAATTTATATTCCCCTCTAGATGGGCAGCCATTGATGGGCAGTCGTAAGATTTGGAGCATCCCAGTTACGTGGTCTTGGTTATTCAACCTGAATATGAGGCGATCAGTCCTTAATGAGGTGTCTGAAGAGGATGCTGTTGCGATAATCTAATTTGAGCAAGATGAATGTCTGGACCTGCTGGACTTCCAATGCTGGCAGTGTTTGCCATACATCGTTTGCGGTCTAATGGCCGCTAGGCACTATCGTGGATAGTGGTTCATTCAAATAGAGATCCTTGTTGACGACTACTCCCAGATGTTTAACCGACAGAGATGGATTTGGAGGTGGGTTCCAGATTCCCAGCCAGATCCTTGGGCTGGTTATCAGTGCTGTCTGGCCTCTGATCAGGTCTTCCATTTTCGACAGGTTTAGACATCACTGATTGATAGCAGGTGGGCACCTAGTTGTTTGGGTTGCATGTGGATGGTCAATGGGGTCTTTCTGGGTTCTTATATGTGGGTCAACAGCATAAATGCTTCAATCTATCTCAAAGTGATCCAGGATGTCTGTGAGTGGTTGTGTAAGTAATCTTGCAAAACACAACTGTGAGGACCCCCCACATTACGGGTTGCACCTGAGTAGTAGCAAACTACAGTCAATTACATTTACAGTATAATCTAAAGTATCCCTTTTGAGAAGCATTTCATTCCAAGTCCATTTTCTTCACAAATTCATGAGGAAGACAGATTCGGCCAAAGCATTTTGGACTTTGCTAGTCCTTCATCAGGGCAGCCATCTAAAAGTAATATAAAAAAGAATGCTTTTCTAAATCGCACCCATTCATTAGGTTACAATGTACAACTAGTTGTGGCAAATAAAATAAAAATATACCCGCCTTGAAGAAAAGAAAAGGGCTAAGAACCAGTGTAAAAGTGGCAAACCTTGTGGAACGTAACAAGGGAACTGCACTACTAATGTTATGCACTATCCCGGCTTCACCCTTCCCAAATGGTTTTCCATGAAGGTCTCGATCGACTTCAACACCATCCCCTGATACCCATGATGGACCCCCAATCTAGAACATCGGGATAAAGGGGTCCATCGGGCGTCTGTAGCAGAGAGGTCAAAAAGAACGATTCCTAGGGTGTGGCTGGCATCAAGGTTTCTTCCAATGTCCTCTCTTGAGTACAGAAGCACAATCTCTGTGTGTCTCTCAAATGCTTGTCAGTGAAAATAATTTATTCCACCCTACTCTTAGTCACTTGGTGCCCGCCTTTTGTAGGAGTTTGGCTTGAAGCGGAAAGACCATGAGCTGTCTGTAGGTCAGCAGGTTGGTTGGCTCAGGAGGCTGCTTTTTTTGGTAGGATTGTTATGGTTTCTTCCTTTAGTTGCCGAGATAGGGTACCAGTGTTGAACTGAGGCATTCCATAGGGTTTTCCATAGGCTACCTTTCTTGTCCATCCGATTTACCGAGCACGGCTGTGCTTGATTCTTTTGATCGTGATCAAATAAAAAGGGCCTATGCTAAAAAATAATTCTTACTGCTAAATTACAAAATAGTGTGGGGTACTGTTCACCAGAAAAGAAAGAAGTGTTCACAAAATGATACGTCAGGATGGCATTTCTGGGGTCTACCTTCCCCATGTTTTTAGCACAGAACAAGGCAGGACCTTTGAGCACAGCACACTCCTGGGCCCCACCAGCATGAGGTTACTGTTCATTTCAATAACGCCAGACCCTTTTGGGGGCAAGTCTCTTTTCGGCAAAGTCTCTTGCCTGAGAAGGCCTGCTGAACCATAAACAATAAACAAAACAAAAGCTCCTTTGGTAATCTTTCACGATGGGCAATTGCTCTTCGGCCCTTGGATCCCCCTCAGCCAGGCTTTGATCCTTCTTGCAACGTTGGCCGCCCTCAATCGGGTTCACTACGGCCTTTCACTCAAAATGTAACCCATGACATTCTCACTGTCTTCTCCCAGAACTATTCAATGCGAGCATCCCTCAGATGGGTTCACACTTGTCGGCATAATGTTCAACGAATATTTCACTGTATACTCCCAATTTGCAGACATCCCTCTGTCGTGTTCACATTTTCCGATTTCACAATTCACTCAGTTTTATCACAATGCAGGGTTTACTTCTCTTAGCCTTTCCCTTGGCATCCCTCTGTCGGGTTCACAATGCCATTCTAACACAGTTCAGTTTTCCTCTATGTGCCAAAGACTTTCAAGTGTATGAGGGGTTTTGCTGGACCCTCGTAGGACCACTTTGACACTTCACACCAGCCTCTCCTAAGGCCTCCTGGTCTTTGTAGTTTCCACCAAACAACACACCCCAAAAGGGCTTCAGTCAGAGTCCTTCAAATGAGCACTCTGTGATGCCTGACCACTCTGCTTCTGAACGTTTTACTGGGGTTTCTTTAAAGTTCAATTACACAAGTTCATTGTTCAACAAGGTAGCCGCCCGATACGTTAGGCTCAGCACAGTTTGGTTTTACTATCTGTCTTCTCCGATTCACCGGCTGTGCTGATCTGTTGGAGTTTCTTGTCTTGGGAGTCAAGGACAGTACCAAGCGGCAAGCACTTCTCCCCGCTTTGACTATCAGAGTGGGAGGGCCGTGTGTGCCGCTGACACCTGTCACACCATACACCAGCTGGACTTACCGGTTTTATGATTTCCCTTTCGGAGGCTTTGTGAAGTTGTAAAGAGCAAGGGCAATTCCCTCTTCATCGTCCTTCCTGGTGTCTCTGCCCTTCTCCTCAGCTTGAACTGCCACTCCGGAATGGCTGCTTCCTCAGGCATTTGGCATTCAGTCTTGCTCTAAGTGTGTTTCATGCTCCGCCTTTTATCACTGTGGGGAAGGGAAAGAGCCGTCATGTTTGCATTATTATTCTTAATTACCTGACTCTGCCTGACCCTTGTGTTGGGACATGTCAGTTAAACGGCCCTGGTGTTGGTCTGTTGTCTGTCTCGGTGTAGGAAAATGTTTGTGTTTGTGTTGGAAAGGGGGGGTAGCACTTCTGAGCATCCTACGAGGTAAGATGGGGAAAAGGTGTTATAAGAAAGGGGGTAGTACCACATCTCACCCATCAGAGTCCCACTTCCCGAGGACCCCTCATCCAGGTGATCCTCCCGCACTGGTGTACCCCCCAGGAACTGGATCCAGTAGTGATGGCCGTGTACTGGAGACCCGGATGATAGAACCCCTGGGACTAGTCAGGGAGACCCCACCAGGTTTCTCACAGCTGCCAGCCCCCAGGTTCTTCCCAGTCTCAACACCACAGCCTCTAGCATGGGACTTCATCGCACTCCCAGATGTGACTTCTTTGAGGCACCATAGCTCCAAGAATTAGAACCTAAGAATGAGGTTATCTAGGGGGGGTGGGGACTCTGACCCGGGCGGCAGTTGCAAGGCCACAAGTCCATCTCAGCCAACCCCATGACTGGTGGAGCTCAATACTATGTGACCCCGATCAATGCAGGTTCAGGTGGTAACGGATTACGGATGTTTTCAGATCTGCCCAAGTGACCGCTATACAAGTGTCATGAACTGACCCCCCCCTCGTGGTCCTCCCAAGAGGCATACATCCCTCTGGTTGACCTTCCCTGCACTGATTCTGGCAGAATATGTGACCGTAAGAGTGTGTGTTACCCACCAGCTGATGGTCAGGGTGAAGCTAGTTTACAGTCTCTACATCCCCAAATGTGAAAAGTAGGCTATCGAGAAAGGTTAATACTGTCCTCTTGACATTTTACCTTATGCCATTGCTCTCTCTCTCTTGGGAGGCTAAACTAGGAAACAAGTATTGAAGGATAATGTCTCGAATTAGGTGAAATTCTGAGACAACCATGAGGAGGAAATCAGGATTACAGTCAGGGCTCCAGATAAGGCGAGTACCAGGCCTTTTTACGGATGAAAATCTTGTAAATACACCAGCTTTATTATTTTCCTGGGTACATTTACACACAGGTTTAGAGCAGAGGGAAGTGCAAAGGTCAGGTTACTTGACAGAAACCAGAAGGCTTCTAGTGATTTTTATCTACATGGATGTAATTGCAAGCCACCTCTGAAACATAATGCATTTCTGTGAAGCCTTTCAAAAAAAATAAACTGCACACTGATAAAAGGAATGGTTTCTTTGCATTCAGCTTCAGAAGCACTGTGCATGTGTTCCTAGAATTTTAGGATTGTATAATTAATAAGATGGAAAACTAAGTTGCAATTGAGAATTATTTTCTTTTTAACAAGTTATGCTTTTTTCCAGTGAAAGAAACCCAGTATTGCACAATTGTATTTTTCAGAGTTCCGGTGCTGTGTGCATAATCATGCAGAGGCAGATCATTTTTACACTTCTAATTTAATTTACAGTCTAATTATAAAAACAGTGTGTAAAAGGATGACTATACGGTCATGATCTCTGCTTCCAAAAGGTCAGGGTTTTCCCAACTCCCTTGGAAGCAGTTCCATAACCCAGGTTCCGAGTGCCAACCAGTCCCAATTGGGACCTTTTGGACCCAGTCCTGGCGCCAGTGGCACCAGGCTCATAAATATGCCCAGTCCCAGCGCTGGAAGCGCCGGGCTCATAATGCTTGGGTGGACTTACCTGCAGCAGACCATGCTGCTTACTTGCCTGCCAGTTGAGCCTCTGATCCTCTTCTGTTTGGAACTACTTTTCCTGTTGGGTGGGGCAGGAGCCACTCCCTAGATTCAGAACATTGGAACTCTTCTGGAAAGCAGGAACTCTTTTCTTACCTAGGCGTGGCTGTGGAAGGAGACACCTAAGCACTACAGGAGGCTATTTAAACCACACCCGATGGATGAATCTTGCTTTGCGTTATTCTGCATCCTCTGCAGCAGAACGCTCATCGTGTCTTCTGCATCTGATCCTGGGCCTAAGGGAAAAGGCTTACCATCCTGAATCCAGTCTTCAGCAACACCTATAAAGACAAGAAAGAACAGGTTAGCATTACGGTCTTCAGTGACAGCTCTTCACTTACCTGGTCCATCGGCTGTCACCAACGCCTCGCGCTGCATTCCGGCATCTGAAAGACAAAGGCTTACCTACTCTTCGTGCGCTCCGGAGGTCTTCACACTGCATTCCGGCATCTGAAAGACAAAAGCTTACCAACTCTTCGCACGCTCCGGAGGCCTTCGGCGCTGCATCCCGCATCTGAAAGACAAAACAAGGTGCGTTTAAAGACATTGGGGAACTTTAATACTCACGTGCCATTACTCCTTTCCACATCTAACCCAGTGGGTATTCCGGCACCCTGCAGCCGCTCCGAACTTGTACCTGCAAAATAAAAAGACAGTTAGAGCGCATCGTGAAGCAGGCAACAAGCGCTTACTTACGTGCTTCCAGGCGCTTCTATTCATCACACGGGCTCCATTTTCAACTCACTTCAGCCCGTCATCCGCCATCGCCGGAACCCAGCAAAACAAGAGACATCATTACTAAAGACTTTAAAGACATTAGAATTACTCGAAACTTACCGTTCGTGCAGTAAACGACGGACAGCAGTCCTCTGAAGTCAAGAGGCCTGCTCCCCTTATCCAGTGAAGAAACTGGTTACAGCACCCTGCCCCGAGGCAGATGGAGAGCACGGCGTTCACTTACCTAAGGTGAGAGCGTTAACCTTTGGGGTTCTACAGGAGAAGAGAAAGGGAAGAAGAGAGAGACATTCAATAACCCAGTTCCTTAATCCCATATTTTCTATCTGCAGACATCTAACCTTTCGAGTCAGACATACAGTGCACAGAGGTCCAGCCCAAAGAGCCAGCCGTGTGTTACACATCACCTTTGAAGATACGGTATACGCCCAGTCAAGACCGGCGCCTCTACGGGAATCAGGTGAGCGTTACAGAACGCAAAGCCAACCACAAAACTCCCGTCCAGGCGCTATGGAAACCTCGGATACCGACCAGCTAGCCCAGTTACTTGGGGAACTAAGGGCAGAAGTGCATGCAGCCCGTCAGGAAACGAATGCTCCAAGAAGGGAACTGATTATTTCCAAGGAGCGAACAGATGATCTCGCTAGACAATTGCTACAGTCACAAGCCGGACAGACCCCGTTACCCGCATCTGGGGGAAATCTTCCTTCTACATCCTCTATGAATCCAGTGCAGATCAACCTACCTGGGAATGTACCTCTGGCTCCGCCCGAACGATTTTCTGGTGACCCAAAGAGGTTTGCAGTATTTATCAATCAGTGCCGGTTGCATTTCTTATGCCGGCCAGCAGCCTTTCCAACTGATCAAGCTAAAGTAGCTTTCGTGCTTTCGTACCTTAGTGGCAATGCGGCAGACTGGTCGATCCCTCTAGTAAATCAAGATGATCGGGTCCTCCATGATTTTCAAGCTTTTCAGCTCAGTATGGAAAAACTGTTCGCAAGACATTCACAGGGGCAGGCCTTGGACAATGAGCTTCTTTCGTTGCGACAAGGTAATCAAGACCTTTTGGCTTATATTGCGTCTTTCAACAGACTGATAGTGGAAACTCAATGGCCTGAGGACAAAAGGATTACGCTGTTTTATAGAGGTCTACGTGGAGAGCTCAAAGATGTGTTAGCCCAAGTAGTGAAACCCCCACAAGATTGTTCGGACTATATAAACTTAGTCGTTCAAATAGATCACAGACTGCAGAACAGGAAGGCCGATCGTTCCAAGTTTGATGCTCGAGTATTGGCCAAACCGCCAACTCCTTCCAAAGGAGTAGACTCCGGGGAACCCATGCAAATAGGGGGTCTGAAAGGTCCTCCAACACAAAAGGAGCGGGAAAGGAGAAAACAGTTGCAATTATGCCTCTATTGCGGAAACTCAGGGCACTTTCTTCGAGACTGTCCGGTGAAACCTGCCAAGAAGGCAGTAGGAGCTGCAGTTACCAAAGTTACAAACTCTGAGCAGGGAAACGACCTCGCCCGACAAGAATAGAGGTCCTCTTGCCGAGCGTGAAAACCAGTTCCGTGACCTCGCATTTCGTGATACCTATGGTCCTCATTAGCCCTGATAATCCGGATCGATTACATGCAATTGAAGCTTACGTCGACAGCGGTGCCATCGGCAATTATGTGGATCATGAAATGGTTTTGAGGATGAATCTAACTCTTTGTCCCAAGGCTGTAAAGGACGTCATTACTACGGTGGATGGTACGGAGATAGCCTCCGGGCCAGTAACGCATACCACTCAAGAAGTGCTGCTAGTAAGTCAAGATGGACACCATGAGAAGATCGTGTTCGATGTGATCAAGGCCCCTCAGTTTCAGATTATTCTAGGAATACCTTGGTTAGAGAAACACAATCCTCTGATCGATTGGCGAGCAAGAACGGTCCAGTTTCCAGGATGTGTCTCTACTTGTCACCCTCCACCTGGTGTTGCACTGGCAGCAATTTCTTCAGAGACTCCCCAGTTACCTCCCGAATACCTAGAATACCAAGATGTTTTCCGGAAGGATCAGGCTAACTCTCTACCTCCTCATAGGTCTTATGACTGCCAGATAGACCTGATACCTGGATCTACTCCTCCTTGTAGTAGAATTTATGCCCTCACCGAGCCTGAGAACCTTCACCTTCGACAATACCTGGATCAATACCTTGCAAATGGGTTTATTCGTCCTTCCAAGTCCCCTGCTTCTTCAGCTTTGTTCTTCGTTCCAAAAAAAGGAAGGAGACCTTAGAACTTGTATAGATTATCGCTCCCTGAACCAGATCACCGTTAAGAATAGATATCCGTTACCTTTGATCCCTGAACTCCTGGACCAAGTCAGAAAAGCATGCATATATACAAAGCTGGATCTTAGAGGAGCTTACCACTTGGTACGAGTAAAAGAGGGCGATGAATGGAAGACGGCCTTCCGCACCAAGTATGGGCTATTTGAATATCAGGTCATGCCCTTCGGACTTTGCAATGCCCCGGCCGCCTTTCAATATTTTATGAACGATGTCCTCAGAGAGCTCATAGATGTGTGTGTTGTTGTTTACATTGACGACATCCTCGTTTATTCTTCATCGGAATCTGAACATCGGAAACACGTGAAAATGGTCCTCGAAAGATTGCGTCAACACAAACTTTTCGCTAAGTTGGAAAAATGTGTTTTCAACGGGACTGAAGTTGAATTCTTGGGATTCATATTATCACCTGGCGGAGTGCGTATGGATTCAAAGAAGGTCGATGCAGTTCTCAAATGGCCATCACCATCCTCCGTAAAAGGTGTGCAAAGCATGTTAGGCTTCGCTAACTTTTACCGCAGGTTTATCCCCGAATTCTCTCGAATAGTCCAGCCCATCACTGCCTTGTTAAAGAAAAACAAACGTTTTGAATGGTCTACCGAGGCGGAACAAGCTTTCCAGGATTTGAAGACTAAATTTATCTCTACACCAATCTTAACACACCCTCGCCCCGAACTCCCCTACATCGTGGAAACTGATGCTTCAAGCCTTGCCATGGGGGCAGTTCTATCACAAAAGGACCCGGTAACCAATCAGTTGCATCCCGTGGCATTTTGGTCCCGCAAATTCTCGCCTCCTGAAATCAATTACACGATTACTGACAAGGAACTTCTGGCTATCAAGTCTGCCTTTAAGGCTTGGCGGCATTATCTGCTGGGGGCCCGACACACCGTTACTGTGATTACGGATCACCCAAAACCTGCAATATTTGAAAACCGCAAAAGCCCAATCCTCTAGACAACTCCGTTGGGCATTATTCTTTGCCGAGTTTGACTTCATAATTACCTATCGACCTGGTACAAAGAACGGTAAAGCTGATGCCCTTTCTCGGATGGGAGTGGAAGAACACTTGATCAACCCTAAACCTGTACCAATCATTCCCGAACAAAGTATTCTGGGTGTAATCGCCACAGAATCCATAGAGGAAGTTAAGGATAAAGCCAGGCAACTTGTAACTCCAGCAGACATACAGAATTGGCATCTGCAGGGAAAGGACTTTGCAGTAAAGGACAACTTATTGTATTTCCAAGAACGATTATACCTACCCAGCACAGATTTACAGAAAAAAGTAATCTCTTGTTATCACGATTCTTTAATGGAAGGACATCCCGGTATGGCCAAGACCTCAGAAAAGATCAAGCGCTACTTCTGGTGGCCATCTTGGAAATAAGATATCAGAGACTTTATAATGTCCTGTGGAGTATGCGCCCAAAACAAGAGTCAAAAGGAAAGACCAGCAGGCCTCTTACGCCCTATTGACATCCCACCTCGCCCTTGGCATACGCTTTCTATGGACTTCATCACCGATCTACCTCCATGTCCGGATACAATACGATTCTAGTAATCGTGGACTTATTCTCCAAGATGACGCATTTCATTCCGCTCAAAGGCTTGCCAACAGCAGCAAATCTGGCCCGAGAATGTCTCAAAAACATCGTCCGACTGCACTGTTTTCCTTCGGTTCTAATTTCGGATCGAGGTAGTCAATTTATTTCTCATTTTTGGCGAAGTTGCTGTCGGTCGGCTCAAATTGATGTGAGACTATCGACCAGTCACCACCCTCAGACCGACGGACAAACCGAGAGGACCAATCAAACTCTGGAACAGTATTTACGCTGCATGCTGCAACAAACTGAAAAAACTTGGAAAGACATCCTTTGGATAGCCGAATATGCCTACAATAACTCTGTCCATTCGGGAACTGGGAAAACCCCGTTTTTTCTTTTGTACGGCAGTCACCCTCGAACCTCGGAGTTGGATCCCCTCCAAGATCTTGAAACACCAGCAGTAGACTACCTGCATTCTACAATCACCCAAGCCTTTAAGGAAGCTGTTTCTCACCTGCAAAGGGCTAAAAAACAATACAAGAAAGGAGCAGATCAACATCGGAAGGAAGCCCCTCAATATCAAGTAGGGGATCAAGTCTGGTTATCCACCAAGTATCTACCTCTAAAAGGGCCACGCACATTCAACCCAAGATACCTTGGTCCCTATTCCATCACTACCATAGTAAACCCAGTAGCGGTCAAGTTGGACTTGCCCCCGCACATGAAGATACATCCGGTCTTCCACGTCTCTCTATTAAAACCTGTGCAACCTCAAACCCGACTAACTAAATCTCCAAAACCTATCTTAGTTGATGGAGAACTCGAGTTTGAAGTCAAAAGCATTCTGGACTCCAAGATCTCCAAATCTAAACTATTTTATCTAATTGACTGGAAAGGCTATGGCCCCCAAGAGAGATCCTGGGAACCTGCTGAATATGTCCACGCTCCTCGCCTAATCAAAAGATTTCACCGAACATTTCCTGACAAGCCAAAACCCCCGGAGAAGCCCGGTTTGGGAGGGGCCTTGAGGGGGGGGTACTGTCATGATCTCTGCTTCCAAAAGGTCAGGGTTTTCCCAACTCCCTTGGAAGCAGATCCATAACCCAGGTTCCGAGTGCCAACCAGTCCCAATTGGGACCTTTTGGACCCAGTCCCGGCGCCAGTGGCACCAGGCTCATAAATATGCCCAGTCCCAGCGCTGGAAGCGCCGGGCTCATAATGCTTGGGTGGATTTACCTGCAGCAGACCATGCTGCTTACTTGCCTGCCAGTTGAGCCTCTGATCCTCTTCTGTTTGGAACTACTTTTCCTGTTGGGTGGGGCAGGAGCCACTCCCTAGATTCAGAACACTGGAACTCTTCTGGAAAGCAGGAACTCTTTTCTTACCTAGGCGTGGCTGTGGAAGGAGACACCTAAGCACTACAGGAGGCTATTTAAACCACACCCGATGGATGAATCTTGCTTTGCGTTATTCTGCATCCTCTGCAGCAGAACGCTCATCGTGTCTTCTGCATCTGATCCTGGGCCTAAGGGAAAAGGCTTACCATCCTGAATCCAGTCTTCAGCAACACCTATAAAGACAAGAAAGAACAGGTTAGCATTACAGTCTTCAGTGACAGCTCTTCACTTACCTGGTCCATCGGCTGTCACCAACGCCTCGCGCTGCATTCCGGCATCTGAAAGACAAAGGCTTACCTACTCTTCGTGCGCTCCGGAGGTCTTCACACTGCATTGCGGCATCTGAAAGACAAAAGCTTACCAACTCTTCGCACGCTCCGGAGGCCTTCGGCGCTGCATCCCGCATCTGAAAGACAAAACAAGGTGCGTTTAAAGACATTGGGGAACTTTAATACTCACGTGCCATTACTCCTTTCCACATCTAACCCAGTGGGTATTCCGGCACCCTGCAGCCGCTCGAACTTGTACCTGCAAAATAAAAAGACAGTTAGAGCGCATCGTGAAGCAGCCAACAAGCGCTTACTTACGTGCTTCCAGGCGCTTCTATTCATCACACGGGCTCCATTTTCAACTCACTTCAGCCCGTCATCCGCCATCGCCGGAACCCAGCAAAACAAGAGACATCATTACTAAAGACTTTAAAGACATTAGAATTACTCGAAACTTACAGTTCGTGCAGTAAACGACGGACAGCAGTCCTCTGAAGTCAAGAGGCCTGCTCCCCTTATCCAGTGAAGAAACTGGTTACAGCACCCTGCCCCGAGGCAGATGGAGAGCACAGCGTTCACTTACCTAAGGTGAGAGCGTTAACCTTTGAGGTTCTACAGGAGAAGAGAAAGGGAAGAAGAGAGAGACATTCAATAACCCAATTCCTTAATCCCATATTTTCTATCTGCAGACATCTTACCCTTCGAGTCAGACATACAGTGCACAGAGGTCCAGCCCAAAGAGCAAGCCGTGTGTTACACATCACCTTTGAAGATACGGTATACGCCCAGTCAAGACCGGCGCCTCTACGGGAATCAGGTGAGCGTTACATATACACAGTCTAGTTTACATCCATTGTACCTTACAGTCAATGGGGTACATTACTATAGATGGTCAATGGCAGAAGATTCTTTGCTCAAGGGTGAGTAATTGTCATTACACTGATCACAAGTTTTCTAGCCTCTCAAATCTTCAAGACTACAAATAAAACATCCAAAACCTGACTCTCAAGAAAGTGCAAGCGCTGTTCAAAAACAAACAAATGAAAGTTACATTGGTAATTGAAATAGAAACTCAGCAAAACCAGTCCCTGTGATAATCCAGATAGTTATTTAACTTTATGTAGCGCTTCATGAATGGTTCATCATACACCTAGATACTGTGATTATAATACCTCAGTCGATACTTAGTTAACCAACCTCTGAAGGATCATAGCCAATAAGATAGCTCAGCCAGTTGAGCACTCCTTGCTGCAATCCCTGCGTGATCTGTGGGTTGCGGTTTCGAATCCCGGCAAGCCCAACTCAGCCTTTCATCCTTTCAAGGTCGATAAATGAGTACCGACTTTGGTTTGGTGGTAATTGTGATAAATATGTTCTATGTACAGCGCATTGACAAAAGAGCTATATAAATAACCATTTGACCACTAGATTAGATCTAGAATTTAGCATGGAGTCCTTGCCTCTCTGCGCTGTTGTATCATACCATTAGGTAGTAATAGCTGCAGGAAATTAGGAACATCAAAAGACAATTCTGCTATTAAATCTCAAAACACACAATACAAATTCATGTATGCTTTACTATACAATTGGCTAGGTTTTTGTGATTTCAACATTTAAATATATACAGGAGAGATCAAATGGCCAGAAATAATGAAAGGTGTATTCTGTCACAATGCAGAAAGCTGCCGCATATTAATGATTTCTATACAGTTTTTTCACACATCAGTAGGATGTCGCCTACATTTTACTCTCTTGCGAAGGAGAAAAGTCATTTTTACTCTCTTAAAAATCACATTTACTCTCAAAGTTTAAAAATAGAGAGTAAAATACTCCCACCTCAAAATCTTATCTGGAGCACTGATTACAGTTGAGAATTAGGGAGCCAACCTATATCCTACATCCTCAGAAAGAGAGCTGTATGCAACACCAACCTTATGTCTTTCAAACTGCAGGCCGAAACTATGATCACCAAAATCACAGAGAAATCAGATGTCAATCAAGTCCATTGCTTCAACTGGGGGAGTGGGAGGGGGAGAGTCTACAATGCCCCCCCATACCAATCGGAGGTCTCATGGAGGAACACCTGCATAAGCTATGGGCTTCGTAAGGAAAACATTTTAAGCGTGGGTGCAACTAAAGCCTCCCCATCTGACTGCAGACTCCAAGTGCCACAATGAGCAGCAATTTAAGAATCTAGAGAGTCTTACATTGCATAACCCTAGGGATGGAGCCGAGATGAGTCCAAGAAGAACTTTTGTCACACCACAGTGAGAAGCTCCGCCCATGCCAGTTATATACTTTGAGGGTTTGCCGGCCTCCTTGAATTGCCAGAAACAACTGAGAGCTTAGATCTGGTATCTCCAGCCTGTATTCCCCAGTTTTCAACCCTAAATGAAGGGCTGCTGTCTCCTCCAGAGATCCTTGGAAAGGGCAGTGACATTTGGAAGTGGGAACGTTGGCGCTATAGCCAACTTCCCCAGAAGCAGGAATCGGGACACCTTCGGCCAGACAGTCAGTAGCAGGACTTCCCTACATTTTAGACCCATCCTGGAAATCAACAGAATGGAGGGGAAAATACAGTAGCCCCTCCAACCACTGAATCTTCATGATTTTCACTCCCCAGGCCACCTGACCAGGGAATCTGAGAAGTGCAAGGAAAGGAAAACCGGTCCATCGGCGAGTGCTGAATCGTTGACATATCGGAATGATTCTCTCCTGGATATCCCAGGCACAAAAGGGAAATCGCCTGATTGGGAAGGTTGCCCTCACATGGTCTTTCCAGGTTGTGTTCTGCTGAAACCTCCATCTATTAAGCCAGATGCTCCAGTGGTCTGGAGTGAATCCTGCCTGTCCGTTTTAGACGCGTCTTAGTGGATGTGCTGTCTGTTCTGAAGATTGCTGCTTGCCCTCGGATCCTGGCAGCAAACAGTTGTAGAAATCTGGATATAGCTGCCAACTCACTCTAATTAAATTGAACAGCCCTTGTAGCTTCCAGCCCAGCTAGTGCCGGAGAGCCCCTAGAGTCATGTCCCATCCCAAAACACTGGCATGTGTAGAATTTGCATCCGGGGAAGGGCGCTCAGCCAATCAGGTGGCTACTGTTTCCAGCCGCCCGAGGCCCTTCCCTAGGCAGAGCTGTGTTGATTGTGGGGATGGAACAGGCAGCCTCTCCTTGTAGCCTCCTCACATCCCCATTCCCCTCACACCCCCAAAACATGAAATATCCTTCACCCCCCCCACTCACCTGCTGGACGGGAGCCTTGTGCTCTGGTCCTGCTGCCTCCCACAGCCACTGCCATAGGAATGGTGGCAACCATCTCCTTTCCCACCCCATATCCTCCGCCCACCGGGAGTTTGGCGTTGTGCTCTACTCACAGCCAATCTTAAACAAATAAACACAACCCAGATGAACCCGGGATGAGAATGGCCTATCACCTCCTTGTCGGGGACAGACATGTCCGTTAACGGCCAGCAGCCCTCGTCAAGGCCCTCGCTTCACTCGGGCCTGCCTAGGCTCAGGCTGGTGGCCCGTTACCAGCCATGTCAGCCCGACGACGTGAGGGGAGATTGCTGTAATCATGATTGGCTGGGGATGTTGCAAGGGGAAGTGTAGAGAGGCAATGCACGCATGCCGCCCCTGTAAGGCCAGCCTGAAGGCTCCTTTCCAAAGGATGAAGGGTGGTGCAATTATACTTGGGAGCAGGAATTCATATGCTTCCAAGAGACCTGGGCGATAATACCAGTAGATCCGCAGCGCTTTGCGTCATAACACATGCTGGCATTGAAGGGCCCAAGGGGGCGACTGAGTGGGGGTCTATCAATGTGGGTGGATGGATGGAATTTCTGCAATGGGAACTCATCTTAGGAGATTGCTTCATTGCAACATGTCACGACTCTGGATGATTGGGATACAGGCTTCAAACTCCTGGGAGTCCGAATTCCAATGATTTTGTAGGGAGGCAACTAGAGGATGACTGGGCAACCACGCCCAGCGGAGAACGCATGCACTGGCAGCAGTGTGCCCATGGCAATGGAACACTGGTCTGGCTCAGGCAGTGTCCTGTGACAGAAAGGTCTCTAAAAATGACTGGAGCCTTGAACCTAGCAGTATGAGCTGGCCTTTGGCTGTCCCGAATCCTGTCCTGTTGAATAGAAGGCACTGGCATGGACTGGGTTGTGATTTTCCTACATTATGTGGGAAAACACCAGTGCTGGACGCAAAACTTTGGCAAACACCCTATCGCTGTCTTGTGGCCGAGTGGGAGAAGCCTGAATTTGAAAAGCATCCCCACACTCACATACCTCCGAAAGCCCAGATGAAGGATCAGGCAGGAACCTCAATCCCGGCTCTTTCTTGGGAATCTCTGGGATTGCTCTCTTGCTCCCCAACTATTTTCCCCACTGCATCATTGCCAAATTCTTGCTCTTGCCTCTGCAAACTTTCACAATATCAGGTTAACTACTCACTGATCGAATTGTTCATGTATTGAGTTTGTGATTAAGTCACAGACACCGATTAATTTACAAACTGACCCAGAGAGATGTATTTACAATATGCAGATAAAATTCAAACAAGCCCAGTCAAGATATTGCTGAGTGACCCGAAATATGTGTTTGCAGGGTCTTATATTGTTCGGGTCACCGCGCCCCCTCTTCATGTCACACACAGCACTAAATGACAACCAGCACCTAGGCCATATTATTAAATAACAATATTAATAACATTTAAAATTCATTAAAATGCCCAACTTGCAGCAAATGTTACCAACAATGCAGTTTGTGGCAAAAAAAAGCAATGGAAAGCGATTCAGGATTGTGGTATTTTATTTGATTGGATCCCAGCCCTATTTGTTTGGCCCAGTCCAACTTCCTGTTAGGGAGCCAGTGAGAAGCCAGCTGCAGTGTGTGGCTGCATGAGTCCTGCCCAGTGGACAGGGACCATGGCAGCGTTTGGCTAAATGACGTCAGAGTAGGAAGGCGTGCCTTCGGCTCCCATTGGCAGTGAATCCTTGAACTGGGTTGTTGCTATGCATGGAATGCATCCGGGGCCACGCTAATGTCGGGACTGTCGGGACGCGGGCCTAGCTAGCCTTTTGGTTGTGGCCCCTGAGCTTCTATCTGGGGCATCAACCGCAAGACATGGGCCATAGCTCCCTCAGCCCCCCCAAACCCCCTAGCAACGCCTGTGCTTGGTGTTCATGGTGTGCCAGAAGGACTGCACCTTCTTGTGGCCTGTGAGAAGAGAGGAACGGTAATTCACATTAAGGAGGAACCGAGGTACACCACTAAAATGATATAGTGTAGAGCAAACAAACATCAGCAAGTTAAAAACAATACTTCTTTGACATCAATTGTCATTTGCTGTATCACTGTGTACAAAATAAATACAAGAGTCACCAGGCCTGGAAAAAGTGCTGTAACGTGTGTTACCGGCCCAGACCACAATTAACCACAAAAAAACAGAAACATATTTACAACACACAGTGCCAAAAAACATTTTTTGGGACAATCTCCAAATTGTGTGTGTGCAACAAACCCGACTCCTACAACATTAATGCTGTTTACGCAAGAAAAATAATTGTGTACCCACCATTGTTCTATGTTTTCCACAAATGTTGACTTGAATATGTACACTGTAATATGTGAATTTCTTGGCAAATCCTAATAGGAGTCGGGTTTGTTGCACACACACAATTTGGAGATTGTCCCAAAAAATGTTTTTTTGGCACTGTGTGTTGTAAATATCTTTCTGTTTTTTTGTCTGATTGTTCTGTTTTAGCAAACCATTTTGATGTCTTAATTTCTCTAAATGTTGGATTTATGTCTTTTTGCACACAACTCTAATATAAAAAAATGAGATTTATCTCTACAACATACTATTGAAGAGTGATTCCTTCCTTAGCAATGCAGAGTTTGATAATACATGTGGAGGTGTTGTTCTGAGCCTAGCATCCTTGGACCTATTCATTTGTATCTTTTGTTGTCCTAGTTAACCCTCCTGGGTAGAATAGGTTCCACACCAGGAGCCCTATTTTTTGACAATAGAATCTTTGAACACTGCTGTTAGATAAGGAAAGAAAGTGTCTGGGGACTCCCTCCAGGCCATCATGTTCTTCAATGCAATCATACAATAGATGAAATATGGTTGGTTTTGGTGCATCAAACAGGTCGTCAAGATTGTAGAAAGGAACATAGTTAAAGAACCGCTATCCACTTTGAATGCATTGCCTGACTTCTTGCAAACAGGGTCTTAATGAGCAGCTGGAGTGGCCTCCAAGAGAGTGAGCCTTCATCTGATTTCTGTTGCAGGATGACTGGGTGTCCAACTGGAGACACTAGGAACTGTCATGAAATACGAATAAAGAACACCTCTGTGAAGGATTTGATACATTTATTGCTTCTCACTATGCTACATGTTAGGGAATACCCCCATCAATTAATATAATGCCCTCTTTTCTACCCCTGGACTTTCTCAAAGGCATTTTTGCTCTCTTGAAGTGAGTTTTAAGATATTGTCTTAAGGCAGACATGAACTAGGTTAGTAAATGTTTATGAGAACTACTAAACATGTTCTCATGACAACTTTAAGAATATTATCAAATGGCAACCATACCATTGAGGATCCAGGCATGGAGCTAAACAAAGTTAGTTTCCACAGGGCCGCCGATGACACAAGAAGTTCAATGATTTTTCCAGAATTGATTTTGAAACCTTTAGAGGTACGCAGTGATGTTAGCTCATGGTTCACACGTAACTCAAACTGACAGCTGCCATAGGATGTTAGGGTCCAGAGATGCATTTTGCGAATGTACCAGTCTTTTACAGAAATGTATTTGAAGGTTAAGAAATAGGCTCCCTCTAAGAGACTGGATATGAAATGTGCAGTCAATTTAATCCATCCTACTAAGGTTTGTGGGTAAGATTTACTAACAATTTTTTACATTTTTGCCATTTTCCTAGATGCTGCAGAGCTTTCTCCAAGCACTGAAAGAAGCACAAAAGAACAGCGCCCCCATAAAATGGACACAAGAAATGATCATGCAATACTTTAAGCTACAAGATCTAATTACAAACGCACCAGTTTTAGCGACTCTAGATTATGATTGGAAGTTTTACTTATTCTCTCATTGTGATGGAACACAAATGACAGCTGTGCTCACACAGAAAACATCACTAGGTCACAAGCCATTAGCATACTACAGTGGCACCTTAGATTCTGTAATGCAGGGACACTTTGCATGTGAACAGGCCCTCGCAGTCGCCGCCTTCGCGATAGAGAAAAGCGCCATCATAGTGATGGGCTGCTTGGTCACACTGTTTGTTGAACACTCTCTATTTGCCATACTAGGAAGGTCAAAATCCACACTCACCACACAAAGAGCAACCGCGTATGAGATAATATCCAGCCCAAATGTACACGTTGTACGATGCAAAACTGTGAACCCAGCCACATTCATAACTGAGCCCTGCACAGTGGAGGATATGCAAGCACATGATTGCGCTACATATGAAGAGGAAGAAGACGACATCCCTAAAGCAAGCGAAAATGCCCTAGAAGGAGGTGAAATATACTTTGTAGATGGGTTAGCATCGATCGATTGCAAAACGGGAGAAAAACATGTAGGGGCAGCTGTGGTAAGAGCACCTCCCTTCACATTTTTCAGTGCAAGCAGCAGAACTCATTGCATTAATTGAAGCATTGTGTACACCCATGGGATGCACAGTGACGATATATTCTGGCTCGGCATACGTGACAACAACGGTACACTTGGGCTTGTCACGGTGGCGACCAAGAGGGTTCAGAAGAGCGGATGGCTCCCCTGTACAACATGCAGTGCTATTGAATGACCTCATTGATACATTATGTCATGCCTGCATCATCTGGCTCATTCACAATCCCTACATGCTCCCGCTTACCAGCTTCTTCGGCTTTCAGAACGGCTAGACCATTCTATACACAATGGAAGCTATCTGGGAGACACCGTTAAGGTCGGGGCTACGATCGTATTTGCGTGTCATTTCACTTCCTGGATTTCGAGCCAGGATCACCTGACCAATGTCTCGTCATCACGTTGGTCAGGTGTACCTCAGCTGACACCATTTAGCCGATCAGATCCCAAGCACCGGTGCTTCTGATCGCGTTACTTGGTGTAATTGAGTCTGGAGCTCACTTCTGCTGTTATCGAGCAGACGCTCTTTCCTTGCCTTTTTCCTCCGCACGGGGTGATTATTCTGTGTTCTTTCGCGACGCCCTGCATTCCGCTCTGTTTTCTATACGGAACCTCTGCCGTGTCTCATACGCGGCACCATACAAACACTCCGCTCCAATTCCCTACGGAGTCTCCATTCAACTCTGTGTCTCCTAACTGTCCCCAAACAACACTCTGCTTCAATTCCCTGCGGAGCATGCTGTCATCCAGCCACAGGCGTGTCTTCCATGCAACGCCTAACATCACGCTGCTTCCTCGTCGTGTCCCACACGGCACTTTGCAACTCCCAGCCAAGTTCTACATGGGACTTACAGCAACGTGCCCATGTGGCATTTCCATCTGCTCCAACCTTATAAGGAATCTTCAGCTAAAGGACTACATTCCTGGATCAAGTTCTTCACCTACACCTTCTATTTGTCTCCTACCTATGCACTGAACGTTGGACGCTTTCCTGGGTGCACCAACCCGGCTCTAGTGCAGCCCTCATTCCGTACTGGTTAGTTTCCTCACTTACCCTTCCTTTTCGTTGCTTCCCTGGACTTCCTCGAACTTCCTTGAACTTCCAAATGGCTTACTAAAGGTTAGTGCTTAATAGATAGGTTGTTACTGTCCTTCTCATTAGTCTACTATCCTGATACATATTTTTCTCTGTCAACAGCTTGGTGAAACTTGGTCCACTCATGCCCTGCCCTCTAATTACTCTCTCTGACTTGAATCATTACCAGTCAAGAGTGGCATTAGTTAAAAGGTTTTCATTGACTGCACTACGTTCTACTTCTCCCATCATACGGTTAGAAGGAGACGCCAAGTGTATCCTTTTTCGGCTACCAGTCTGTATCCTTTCCAAAGAATCCAAGGCATTGTATTCTGTATCCTGTGTATTTCACATCTGAAAACCTGTGTCTTAACACATTAGCAGCACCATCAGTAGTGGCCTTAGTGAAATGCCAGGCATACACAAACACAGATGCAATCTCACTCGGGAACACGGCAGCGGTTGCCGCCGCGAGAGAAGGAGCATACTTTAATATCCCACCATCACCTGATGACAAGGCAGAGGGTTACAGTTCTACACCCATACTTCAAATAATAGAGTTACATAGACGCGCTGCACACGATGAACAAGAGTTATAGGAGGAATGAGGGTGCAAACAATCGCCCACAGACCTACTATGGCGCCAGGAAATGACAGGGAAAGTGGTGATGCCAGTAGAGTTACTACAGAAAGCATTGCAACAACTTCACTTTCCAGCACATGTAACAAAGCAGCATATTGCAGCAGACATCCAAGAAGAATGGTTTATACCCAATCTGCAGGAACTGTAACGCTCACCTGATTCCCACGGAGGCGCCGGTCTTGGCAGGATGGTGTCTGTGACTCGAAAAGTGAAGTGCAGGACTCGATTGGCTTCCGGGGCTGAGCCTCTTCGCACTGTGTGTTGTTGGGTGTCCTGACCCACGTTTAAGCTATCATGCCACAACATTTGGTGCTGTGGGCTTAGAAAATTCAAGATGGCGGAAAACCCACATGTGCGCCGAAATCCAGGAAAGCTGCGCAGTTTGTGCGCACACTAAAATGGTTGCCTCACTTGCCACCCACCAGTGCGAGAATGAAAGGCCGGGTTGCCATGAGGGAAATGGGTTGCCAAAGGAAAAACAGTAGCGCCGGTTAGCTTCAAAGCGCTTTAAACCACCATTGGACTACCCGCACAGTAGTCTGAAACCATTGGGAATGGCAATGCTGATTGCCAAATGCAACCTAGAATTGTGAGGAATTCAGTTCTTAAATCCCAAAAATGGGCGCAGTACCAGTACTCACCACTATCCAAAAGCCGGCATTTTAAAACCACAACAGATTTTACTTTTTCGTGTAAAACTGAATAAACCCACAGGCCAAAGAAAGACTTACAGAGAGGTGGATACAATGTAAAGTGATATTCTGAAGTGACTTGAAGGTTTATAACAAGACTGGCTGAGCTGTGGATTGCAGCAGTTTAAGTTGCACTGGATTTAAAGACACTAAAATCGAAAATGTTTAGATTAAATGAGTGACCTATGGTTGGTGTCACATGCCTTTGTAACTGTTGAAATGTCATAGTTTTGCACTTAGAATCAGCATTCTAGCTGCATGTGTAAAAGTGCAAGTTAATTTAAAAGCAACAAAAAACATGACAGTTAGCTGAAGGTCTGGCTTATGGAACTTGATTCTGCCTGGCAACTACCCCCATCAGGAGTGAAACTTGAGTCACAGCTGTGTTCACAGGCTATCTGCCTTTTGCTGGCAACACTAAGGATATGCCATCTATCTGATAATTGAATTACCTGTGCTCTACAGGAGCCCTGAACAAAGCCCTCTTCACTCAGGCAAAGGTTTTATTACAGCGATCGTAAAATGTAGCTTCCTCTTGGCAGAAGCTGGGAGGGGCACTGCCTGTGAGAGCAAGCTGGCTTGGCAGAACTGGATAAACCAGTATTTCTACCTTGTGCTGAGAGGAAACCACACCCCTTTGGAGCCAGAACATAACTTTAAAAAGATGGATCATTCATAGAGCGGACATGTGAACATTTTATAAATGATACCATAATTCTTGTGATTTTTCTGCCCACAGTTTAAGAGGTTTTTAGAACCGGTGGTATGTTCAGGGGGGGTTTAGCGGAAAAGAGGATATTACTCTAAATGTGTGCATGTTAAAAATCTGAAACTTCATCAGTTAATGTCCATACTCCCTGCGCACATGTATGTAAAGTTGGGTCCATGTCAGAAATTGAAAAATCAGTTAAAAAGTGAAATATGTGCCATTTCTGAATGCAAGCTCCTAGAAAGAGCAGATCTGGACAGAGACATGGCTAAATTCAGCCACACCATGTATATGTAATTTCAAACAACTGTGTAACTCTGAAGTATGTATTTTGATCATATATAGATTTGGGTGCACAGATGATAAGGGAGGTTCTTCAAGAGATCATAAATGGCTGACATCACTCTGACACAACGTAGTCCGCCAATCAAGCGGAGGAATGGAAGCTTGACCAATGGCAAGTAGAGAGGGGTAGGGGCTAGTGATGCTGCATACACACCCACTTGCAGAACATATAAATGGACCACTGAAACTTAGATAGAGACCTTCAATTCCATTTGCTGCAACGCACTCTGCTGGACCATACAACATCCAGAGATCCAAACTTCAAATTCATCAACCTCCAGAAAGCCAAACTAGAGACTTCAATCTATCCAGAGCAGAGAGACCCAGAGAACCGGTGCCTAGCAGAGACCAGACCAGAGAGAAAGCAGTGCTGTACCCAGAGAGACCCAGACCAGACCGCTGTGAGCAGAACCCGGGAAGACCTGACCAGACTGAAGTCCGTGACCAAGTCGCCTTCCTGTTCAAAATCTCTTGTGAGTACTTAGCAAAACTCAGAACACATCTCTTAGTTAAAATCATATAATTCAATCCATTTTTAATCTAAGTAGAACTGCAGCTTAGCAATTGTGTTATCCTGCCATCATTTTTAAAAGCTGAAAAAGTGTGCGTTTAAAATTTGCAAAACCAAAAACGACCTCTATTAAATCAGTCATAACTCTGTAACCGTTTGGGCTTTCATTTGGAAGCTGAGATCCTAGGCTTTCCTAGGACCCCAAAACGGTAGAGATAGTCCTTGCGGTTCCTCTGTAATAGCGCTCGGCGCATCCGCGAATTTTACCGCGATTTGCAAATTTCTTCACGTGTAAAAAGACAGCAGTTTTGCCTTCCATTTGCCAGAAATTCGTTTAACCTGCTAACTATCTCTGCATCATTGCTAGTGTGAGCCTGGACTAATATTAACTAGATACCACTCACCCTGAACCTCTGAAAGGGAATTAAAAGCATTTCCAGCATATTTCTCATCCATTGCTAGCACATATAAAAGCGTTTAGGCCTGTGTCTTCAAAACTCCTATCTGTTTTCGGTAGTGTAAGCTTGCTGGGGTGAACTGAATTACAGTTGATTGTATTTCTGAGAACTGTGTGCTTCCTTCCATTACCTTGCATTGCATCAAGGGGGGGAGGGGATTGCCTGAGAAAAGTGATTACATTGTTTTGTTGAAATCATATTGAGTATTTTCTGTATTGCATTTTCATTCAACATTACATCCATTGAACTCTATAAAGCATTCTCTACCACATTATACTTCTGTACCTATTTACCAGTGTGATACCTTATCCATTTCATGTCAACTCATTAGTGATTATAAAGAAGTGCGCTAGTGCCAGATTCTCCGTTGTTAATCATTATCATATCAGATTAAGTGTGATATTCAATTATTAATTTATTATAAAGTGTGATATATATATATATATTTTAAATTATCAAATAAACCTTTTAACTTGCAAAACAGAACTACTTCTTGGCTCAGTGGGGCAGGAGGATTCCAAGAGAGGGGTGTTATACAGGGGTAGTCATCCAGAACGCATGAACGGGACATAAAGATATATCAATAAGGGTTTTCATTTAGTATTCTAGACTAGGCGTTGACTTAGCTGTAGTGTTGAATTGAATCCTCTTACAAAGTGGGGGCTCGAGCCGAGACGTTGGGTTAGATTTACCACTTGTGCAGCTTAATACAGTGTGCTAACTGACGGGATACATACATCCGGTCGGATCACCACGCTGCATTACGCTGTGAAGCATTCCTCAAAAGGGACACTCCAAGAAAAGTTCTGTTCTGCAAAAATAAAATACTAACTTCTGTAAGTCAGGACAGAGACCAATCTCTAGAATGACGACCTTGGTAGATATGAAAATAGCCAGAGAGCACTTCTTACACAAACTATTTGTGAGAGGTGAATGGGCTGAGCAGGGCCAGGAGTCCTGGTTGCAGGCCATCACGCGACAGGTCACTGAAACAGGGTCAGACTTATGGAGAGATCAGGGTCCATTACATGTGGCCCTGAGTGAACTATATATGGCTCCTAAGGCCAAAGATGAACACGACAAGATTGTTAGGATAGCGGCATATTTATATTTATATATGGGAGCCATACAGAATAAATGTGCTGAAGGCCATGATCTGGCAAAAAGGCAACAGATGGCGTTAGAGAAGGCCCAATCTGATCTGGACTCTTCTGAGCAGAGGCTGCACAGAAGCCAGGAGTCAGAAAATGAGACCAGACAGTACATCACTAAAATAAAGGAGGATATGGATGTGCTGCAAAAGGAAAAGTCAGAACAGGATACCAGATTTCTGGCCTTGCAGAAGGAACACCAAGAAGGTTTGGACTCCCTACTGCAAAGCCAGAAAAAGCTGGAGCAACAGCTAGACTTCAATAGGGCATGTGCTGAGCAGGTAGTCACCCTGCAAGGCCACCTAGATAGAGTGAAGGCAGAGAGCAACAAACTAATTCTGAAAGACCTGGATACCCAGGCAGAATTTGATCAGGAGCGCCAGAATGCTGGTGCCTTCCAAAGGCAAAGGGACGACCTGGCGGCACAGATGCAGGCTCTTAGTCAGGAAAGGGACGCCATAGGCCAGGAAGTCTGCCATTTAAAAAGGAAAATGGAAGAAAATCACCTGGCCCTCCAGGGGCTGGGTGACCTCCAAAAAGAAAACCAGAACTTGTTAGAGCACACCAGGAGGGTGGAGGATGCTCTAGCAAGAAAGGAGCGGGCCAATAGGGACACAGCTCAGGAGGTAACCCTCCTGCAGCAAAGACTGTCCCAGTTCTCCAGGACCAACCAGGAAGCACAGAGGGAAAATGAGGCCCTCTGTCAACACAATGATAGGCTCCAGCAACAGGTAGCGATGCAGGAGAGACTGATAGAGTCGAGTAAGGCCTTAACAGAGGAACTGAAAGCACAAATGCAGGCTCTTGCATTGCAACAGGGAGCAGGGGCAGATAGAGATGAGGTCCGCTGGGAAAGAGAGACTCCTGACCATAACCGCAGGAGCCCTAACACCAGGGGCCTTCATCTCCCCCAGTCCCTGGACTCTACCACCCCCATGTCCCCTGGCGCACATGAGCACAGGGCCACAGGGATGGCAGATTACTATCCAGCTAAGAGTATGGGGCTCATAGGCCAGTACCACTCAGGAATGGAGGGGTGGGCATCCGAGTATGGGCACCCAAGTACAGTACAGTTCAATGGGGAACCCCAGGAGAGTAGGCCCATTAAGGGCATCCTGAAAACCTCTGCCCAGTTAGGTCAGTGGAGGGGATACCCATCAAATCCTGGCAGCAAGGAGGAATCTGAAGACTCCTCTGAACTGCGCAGGACACAGGAGACCAGGTCCCTACATTCTGCCAGCCATTCCCAGGCTCGCAGAATCCGGGAAAACCTGGAAGAACAGACGGGAACCTCTGGGAGCAGTGCCTCTGAGTCCGAGGAAGAATGGACAAGGGTTACCCGAACCAAAAAGGCCAATAAGGCAAAAAGGGCCTTGCTTAAGGACCCCTTAAAACAGATTAAGGCGATCAGGAGCGTCATCACGCCTTACCATAAGAACGCTAAGTATTCTGTTTGGGAGCACTTAGAGTTGTTTGAACAAATGATGGAGACTTTCCATTTGAAGGACAGCCAAAGCTGTATTCAATATGTAAAGTGGACCTTCTCCCCGGAATACTCCAGTTTCTTTGCGGGGCTGGAGGACCAAAATCATTCAAGATGGTCCACCTATAAGGCGGCCATCTTGAAACATTTTTCTGTTCACAGAAATCCTCAAGAGGCTCGCAAGGCAGCCTACAATTTGCAATGTGGGGAGGATCAGGCCCCACAAGAATTTGTGCAGGAGTTAAAGCGTGCTTTTGCACAGACCACAAGAAGGGTGCGCACAGATAGTAGAGAGTTTATTAATACGTTTTTCCATGCCTTGCCCAAATATATCATGACCCAGCTCGTGAGGGATTTTCACGAGAAAAGATCTTTAGACTGGGTCATTGAACAGGCTACCCGGATCTATGAGGTGCAGAAGCCCATAGAAAATAAAAGCAATGCCCAGAAAAACCCCAAAGCCAACAGCACCCCTGCTGCTGCAAAGGTGGCAGAGGTAAAGGTCACCCCCGTTTTGGATTTGGAGATGGGGGGGCCTAAAAACCTACCTGCACCTAATAATGCTAGGCCCAGAAGGTCCTCGGGCCAGTCACAGACAGGGAGCCAGGGAGGCAGCCCCACAAATGGGGTCCCTCGCTCTCCTGACTATGTAAGTCCTCGCTACAAGGGAAATCGACCCATCCTGGGTTATGTGTGGACTCCTCCAGCCCAAGGGGGGGGATCCAGCCAAGCACCTAACCCAGGGAACTTCCCTCCAAACTTCCCACAGGAGGGCAGAAATTTACCAAACCCTGGGCAGAACTTTTTCCCCAGATATCCACCAGACTTTCAACCCCAAAACCATCCATCCTTCTTTCCCCAATTCCCTGAGCCCAGACCACTGAATCCGGGAGAGGGGAGGCCAAGGGTGGAGGGGTACCCAAATCTTCCCAACCAGGGGTACTACCAAAGAAGGGACAGCTACCCTTCCCGGGATCAGCCCAGGGGAGAAAACAGGGCCCCGTATTAGCCTGAGCGGGTTTCCCAGTTAGAGCGCCAGGTTCAAAACATGGCGCGGGATCTGGGTCACATACTGAGGGCTCAGCAGAACCCTCAGATCAGCATGCCGGCGCAGAACGCACCTAACTCTGGACCTGGTGCTCCAGAACAATGACGGGGCAGCACCCCGATAACTCACCGGTTCCCAGGGAGGAGGCACAAGGGGAAGGGGGGTGTAAAGCCTTGGAGGAAGCTTCCTTCCTCACTTGTAAACAGCCCCTGGAAACCCAGGAACCGGAAACAAAATCTATTGCCCCTGAAAGTCTGCCTCCTAAGGAGCAGAGGGGGGGTAGGAGAAACAAAAGACCCAGACAGACTCAGTTTGAGGAGGAGGTACAGATCTTCCAATTTGAGGGAGAGGGATCCTCAGAGGATCCTGGGAAAAGGATCTTCTCCTTCAGAGAGGGGGGAACTCCTCCCAAAGAAAAATGGGTCCCTAGGGATGCAAATCCAGACTGGGGAGATGTGGAGACTGAGCTACCGCCGCCCACCATCTCATCCCAGAACCAACAGCAAGAAAATCCCCTGGTTCAAACCCATCCGGGGGACTGCCTCCAAAAAGGGGGGGGCAGCCCAGAACTGGAACCAGGGGAACCCACAATGGCTCTGATATCCAGTTGCCAAATTTTTCTTTCAGATTCCCAAGGCTCTCCACAGAATTCTGCCCAAATCTCTTCGATAGCGATGTCCAAAACCAGAAAGTTAGCCCACCAGTTGTCCAAAAATGTACATTATCTGTGCCCCCTTGAGGAGAAGGAGGGAAGATACTATGCCCCGGTACAAGTACAGGGGCAGGGTACAATTCTGGCACTGGTGGACACTGGATCTCAAGCTACCCTTCTGTCCAGAAGGGCCTTGACTAACTGAATGCAGGAAGGGGAGAGAATTACCAAATTCCTCTCACCTCTCTTCCTGGACAACTGCAGAACTTTGACGGGAAGGAAATTCCCGTCGAGGGGACGGCAGACTTGGACATTAAGATCGGGCGACATAAGTTGAAACACCCGGTCATAGTAGTGACCCCAGAGGGCACCCCTTGTTTACTAGGGAATGACCTCCTGAGAAGGTTGTCACCCCTAATAGATTGCGTAAACAAGGTCCTCTGGACTCAGACTAGCCGACCCATAAAATTAAAACAGAGTGTCATCCATGTTAGTTTAAACGGCACATGCCACATGGTTGAACAAAAATCTGACCAAGTCGAATTTCACTTCCAGAACAACCAAATTCCAGACGTGACAGTAATAGCAGTAGGACAACAGACTGGTGATGGGGGGTCCTATCTATTTCTGAAAATCAACCTTCCTTCCAGTCTAAAGTGGTATTCCACGCTGGAAGGAAACACCCTGAAATTCTATACCAATCCACAATCAGAAACTCCCACTCCTATAGTCCAGAAAGATGTGAAATCAGCTCAGAGCCTGGCTGAGATTCAGCAAATTGGAGAGCAGTTGTTCATCCCTGTTCAGTTAAATGATGGGAAGGACTCTGTTCTCGCTCGAGTGTGTGTGAACAACGGTAAGAGCTTCATCAGCGAAGCCATGTTCCGCCAACTCCCAAAAGATCCAGCCATTCCCACCTTCAAACTGATAGACAAATGGGAAATGGACCTGGAAGCACCTGATTCCAAACATCTCCTGCCAAGCAGGTGTATGCTCAAAATCTCCATTGGCAACAAGAGCATAGTCCATAATTGTTGGGTCGTGCGAGACGTCCCTGCCGCCTTTTACTTAGGCAGTGACATTCTCAATCGCTTTGCCATTAGTTTGGACCTAATAAACTTCAAAGCTTGGTCCCGATTAGCGGATAATCCCATGGGCTTTGACGATCCAGAAAAAGCATTTAGGTCAGCTCAATTGCTACCTTATGCAGTTGAAATTCAGGTTAAAGAGGAAGTCACCATCCCAGAAAGGACCCGACAATTCTCCCTGGAAGTGAAAGTTAAAAGGGGACAAGAGTTGAAAAACCCTGATGCTTACATACATCTAAATGCTTCTCTCCAACGGCAAGGGTTGGGGGTAAACCCCACTCCATTAGTCAACCTAGAACATGACACCATTCCAATAGAGGTGGATAACAGCGACTTAAAGAGTATTACTCTAGCCGCAGGCACCATTATTGGAATGGCGGTTGATGACCGACATTTTTCCATGGATTTAGGTAACAAACTGTTAGGACCCATCCCCAAGGACTGTTTTGACAGTGACAATGATGAAAATACAACACCAGACAGGATTTTTACCCGGCATGGGGGGAACTTCCTGGTGTACACTTCCTGCCCTTATGGTAAGGAAGATGTGACCTGTGACTTCAGGAGGGATGAGGTGATTTTCCAAGTCCATGAGGGCTGCCTTTCCCACCTGAAACCTCCGGTCCAAATAAGCACTCTGACCAGGGACTTCTCCACCCAGCTGGAGGAGGCCGCGGAGATAGCCAAACCAGAAGTCTTTCCAGGCTTCAGGCAGATGGTGGAAGAGAGAGTCAACCTAGCTGATGCCTGTGTGACTCTGGAACAAAAGCAAAAGTTGAAACAAGTTTTCTTGGATTTCCAAGATCTCTTTGCGGTAGACTCATATGACTGTGGTCGCACTGACATCCACACAACAACAATCCCCACGGACCCTGGCATGACTCCTGTGTTTGTGAAGCAATATCGCTTGCCTCTCGCATCAATGGAGTCCCTTACTGAAATAATTAAGAACCTTGAGTCCCGGGGAATAATCCGTCCAGTCCACAGCACCTTCAATAATCCGGTGCTGGGAATATTGAAGCCAAACGGCCAGTGGAGACTCTGCGCCGACCTCAGGGAGCTCAACAAACGGGTCCATACTTCCCGATGGCCTCTGCCCTACATTGACCAAGGGCTGGCCCAGATTCAGGGGTCACAGGTATTCACTGCAATAGACCTGACCAATGGATACTGGACCGTGCCTGTCAGTAGGGAGGACCAGTACAAACTGGCTTTTACCTTTGGGGGCCAGCAATACACATGGACCCGGACTCCCTTCGATACCTCAACTCCGGCAATGAATTCAACATTTTCCTACATAAGGCCATGCCCGACTTGGGTGCAAGGGGTAACCTGGCGTATGTAGATTATTTCCTCATCAAAAGTTCATCTGTGGAGGAACACATAGCGGAGATCCGTTATGTTCTGACACAGTTGATGGCCGCCGGAGCAAAACTTTCCTTTCAGAAAGCACAGTGGTGTAGAACCCGTGTTAATTTCTTGGGGCATGAGATTACTCCTCAGGGTCTCTGTCCCCAGGAAAAGAAAGTGGAAGCACTTCAGAAACTGAAAGACCCCACAACTCTGCGAGAACTAAGGAGCCTCCTTGGAATGACTAATTACAGCAGAAAGTTCATTGAGGGCTACGCAGAGATCACCAGACCCCTGATTCATCTCCTGAAGGGGGGGGGGGTCAAGTGGGAATGGGGTCCAGAACAAGCCGAGGCAGTAAAACAACTCAAAAGAAGCCTCTCACAAGCGCCTTGCCTAGCTTACCCTGTCAGAAACAAGGAGTTCTTCCTGGAGACGGGGTTCTCCAATACGTGCTTGACGGCAGTATTATATCAAAAGCATGACAAGGTCAATAAAGTAATCTCCTATGCGAGCAAAACTTTATCCTCTGTGGAGGAAAAATTCAACGATTGTGAGAAGGCACTCCTGGCAACGGTGTGGGCATTGAAGAATTACCGCCCGTTCATCCAGGGGGAACACATCATAGTGGAGACTCCACACCAGCCTCTGCAATATCTCCAAAGTGACAGAATCCGGGCCGGAAATGTGAGTAATTCCCGAATTACTTCCTGGATTCTGTCAATGCAAGGCTTTCCTGTGGAGGTCAGATATGGCCAAAACAAGAAGAGTCCCCTCGCGCAAGGTCTGGCTGACTTGCATGATTGTGCCAGAGAAAACTGTCTCGAGGACGAAAGTCTAAAAATAAAGGACAACATGGAGGCATACCTTAATTCCCCCCACAAAGTCTTTGAAGAAGACAAGTGTGAGGGAATGCCCACTGTGTATGTGGATGGATGCTCTTACCATGTTGACAACGACGGGGAGAAAGAACTGGTGGCCGGCGTAGGGAATGCATGGGTGAATGAGTCCCCAGAACCCTCCGCTGGATACAAAATTGGTCCCCGAAGTAGTCAGGTGGCAGAATTGATGGCTGTGCATCAGGCCATCCTCACTGCTGTCCAGCATCAACTCCACGAACTGGTCATAACCACAAATTCGGATTATGTACGGAACGGGTTCGTGGAGCACCTGGTTAATTGGAAAACCAGAGGCATGTTATGTGCTAACAACAAACCCTTGAAACATGGGAAGTTGATCCAAAACATTGATGATCTGGTCACCTCGAATGGGATGACCATCTACTGGAAAAAGATCAAGGGTCATTCCAAAGTAGAGGGACCAGACAAAACTGGAAATGACTTAGCTGATCAGCTGGCCAAAACCGGGGCCATCCAAGGGGATCTAATTGAGATTGAGTCCCTGTTGGGGGAAATCCAGGTCACAGCTATCACTAGGTCCCAGACAAATGCTCACAACGACCTTTCAATTGTACAATGGAGTAAGGAGACCCCTGATGCTGATTTGATCACCGCTCAGAAGGGGGATCCAATAATTGGTAAATTTTACCAGCACCTTGAGGACCCTGAGAACTTTCCCCTGACGGATACCGATTACAATGGGAAAGAGGACCTAAGAGTGTTGATGAAATGTCCAAAAATGTTCCGGATCCAAGACGGTTTGCTGGTAAGGAAATCCAAAGCTGGCCACGATCAGTGGGTGGTTCCTACCTCATTCCGAAGCCTGATGTTAAGTCACGCCCATGATGCGGCCACCGCCGGTCATAGGGGGTTTCACACAACATTGGAAATCTTAAGAGAGGTTGCATACTGGCCACACATGGGCCAGGACCTCAACCAATATTTGAAGGGGTGTCTTGTGTGTGCACAATTTCAGCCGACATCCCTCACACACCGGGCGCCTTTACAAAAGAGAGGGATGACCCTGCCATGGTCAGATTTACAAATCGACTTTGTAGGCCCCGTGATTCGCTCGGCTAGGGGGAATAAGTACATGTTGACTGTGACATGCTTGTTTACCAAGTGGGTGGAATGTCTCCCAGCCCCAAATTGCAAGGCAGAAACTGCAGCTGCCTTGATGATTAACCACATCTTTTCCCGTTTTGGTCTACCTCAAAGGATTGAGTCAGACAGAGGTAGCCACTTCACCAGTGAAGTAATGACAAAGATGTGGGAGATACTGGGGGTCAAAAGGAAGTTGCATATTGCTTACCGACCAGCTTCTTCTGGGGCAGTAGAGAGATATAACCGGACAATTGTGAGCATATTAATGAAGTTTGTGGCAGATTCTGGGCCAAGTTGGGATATCCGATTACCTCTGGTCCTAATGGCCATCAGATCTACCCCTTCATCTGCAACCAAAATGTCACCATTTGAGTTGATGACTGGGCGCAAGATGGTGCTTCCTCAGCATTTGCTCTATAGGACCCAAGAGCAGACACTGATAAATGCCTCCACTACTCATGAGTATGTAGAGAATTTAAGGAAACACCTCCAACATGCTTTTGCTTATGCTCAGCGGAATCTAGAAAGATCGGCTGATAGCATGAAGACCCATTATGACCTGAAAACTTCCAGGAAGGAATATCAGGTGGGAGACCGGGTCTATCTATACAACTTCCAAAGGAACCAGGCCAAGCAGCGCACATTTTTGCCTACATGGAAGGGACCCTTTGAGATCGTCGATAAGATCTCCCCTGTGGCCTACAAGATCCGCATCCCCAAAGGCGGTTCGGCAGAGGGGGAAGACAAGTGGGTCCACATAAACCAGTTGAAATGTTGCCATCCCAGGCACACTCTGCAACAACTGGAGGAATCCTCTGGAATCCTAGCGGGTACTGTCTCAGACTAATTCAGTTCCAATCATAAAACATACCACATCTAGTCTCTAAAATATTGTGATTTGCATGAAACTGTCTCTTAGTTATACTGTTTTTATCAAAATAAGAATGTAATGTTTCGTTATGATGAAATGCATATGCTGCCCCACTATCTCAACAGGGGTGGAAAAATGTCTATGAGTAGGTATTGCCGCTCTTCCTTTGTCGTCCTAGGAGAAAGAAAACCTGAAGACGGGCCAAGGAGGGCGATCCGGAGACCGGGAACGAAGACCCAATGGGCCCAGTGGACCGCCCAATATTCCCATCAGTACCGGCGAGGAGAACCGATCGATCAGTACCGGATGGAGAAGAAGATGCTGAACTGTGCCATCTACAGAAGAGGAAGAAGATTATGCGGACAGACCGGTGCATGGGTCAAAACCCTTGTGCACGCGACTCCCCATCGACTCAAATTCAAGGGGCAGTCACGTGGGGGGGGGTTTGTTGGGTGTCCTGACCCACGTTTAAGCTATCATGCCACAACATTTGGTGCTGTGGGCTTAGAAAATTCAAGATGGCGGAAAACCCACATGTGCGCTGAAATCCAGGAAAGCTGCGCAGTTTGTGCGCACACTAAAATGGTTGCCTCACTTGCCACCCACCAGTGCGAGAATGAAAGGCCGGGTTGCCATGAGGGAAATGGGTTGCCAAAGGAAAAACAGTAGCGCCGGTTAGCTTCAAAGCGCTTTAAACCACCATTGACTACCCGCACAGTAGTCTGAAACCATTGGGAATGGCAATGCTGATTGCCAAATGCAACCTAGAATTGTGAGGAATTCAGTTCTTAAATCCCAAAAATGGGCGCAGTACCAGTACTCACCACTATCCAAAAGCCGGCATTTTAAAAACACAACAGATTTTACTTTTTCGTGTAAAACTGAATAAACCCAAAACAGGCCAAAGAAAGACTTACAGAGAGGTGGATACAATGTAAAGTGATATTCTGAAGTGACTTGAAGGTTTATAACAAGACTGGCTGAGCTGTGGATTGCAGCAGTTTAAGTTGCACTGGATTTAAAGACACTAAAATCGAAAATGTTTAGATTAAATGAGTGACCTATGTTTGGTGTCACATGCCTTTGTAACTGTTGAAATGTCATAGTTTTGCACTTAGAATCAGCATTCTAGCTGCATGTGTAAAAGTGCAAGTTAATTTAAAAGCAACAAAAAACATGACAGTTAGCTGAAGGTCTGGCTTAAGGAACTTGATTCTGCCTGGCAACTACCCCCATCAGGAGTGAAACTTGAGTCACAGCTGTGTTCACAGGCTATCTGCCTTTTGCTGGCAACACTAAGGATATGCCATCTATCTGATAATTGAATTACCTGTGCTCTACAGGAGCCCTGAACAAAGCCCTCTTCACTCAGGCAAAGGTTTTATTACAGCGATCGTAAAATGTAGCTTCCTCTTGGCAGAAGCTGGGAGGGGCACTGCCTGTGAGAGCAAGCTGGCTTGGCAGAACTGGATAAACCAGTATTTCTACCTTGTGCTGAGAGGAAACCACACCCCTTTGGAGCCAGAACATAACTTTAAAAAGATGGATCATTCATAGAGCGGACATGTGAACATTTTATAAATGATACCATAATTCTTGTGATTTTTCTGCCCACAGTTTAAGGTTTTTAGAACCGGTGGTATGTTCAGGGGGGGTTTAGCGGAAAAGAGGATATTACTCTAAATGTGTGCATGTTAAAAATCTGAAACTTCATCAGTTAATGTCCATACTCCCTGCGCACATGTATGTAAAGTTGGGTCCATGTCAGAAATTGAAAAATCAGTTAAAAAGTGAAATATGTGCCATTTCTGAATGCAAGCTCCTAGAAAGAGCAGATTTGGACAGAGACATGGCTAAATTCAGCCACACCATGTATATGTAATTTCAAACAACTGTGTAACTCTGAAGTATGTATTTTGATCATATATAGATTTGGGTGCACAGATGATAAGGGAGGTTCTTCAATAGATCATAAATGGCTGACATCACTCTGACACAACGTAGTCCGCCAATCAAGCGGAGGAACGGAAGCTTGACCAATGGCAAGTAGAGAGGGGTAGGGGCTAGTGATGCTGCATACACACCCACTTGCAGAACATATAAATGGACCACTGAAACTTAGATAGAGACCTTCAATTCCATTTGCTGCAACGCACTCTGCTGGACCATACAACATCCAGAGATCCAAACTTCAAATTCATCAACCTCCAGAAAGCCAAACTAGAGACTTCAATCTATCCAGAGCAGAGAGACCCAGAGAACCGGTGCCTAGCAGAGACCAGACCAGAGAGAAAGCAGTGCTGGACCCAGAGAGACCCAGACCAGACCGCTGTGAGCAGTTTCAGAGGCCAGGCGCTGTGAGCAGAACCCGGGAAGACCTGACCAGACTGAAGTCCGTGACCAAGTCGCCTTCCTGTTCAAAATCTCTTGTGAGTACTTAGCAAAACTCAGAACACATCTCTTAGTTAAAATCATATAATTCAATCCATTTTTAATCTAAGTAGAACTGCAGCTTAGCAATTGTGTTATCCTGCCATCATTTTTAAAAGCTGAAAAAGTGTGCGTTTAAAATTTGCAAAACCAAAAACGACCTCTATTAAATCAGTCATAACTCTGTAACCGTTTGGGCTAGAGACTTGCAGTAACTTTCATTTGGAAGCTGAGATCCTAGGCTTTCCTAGGACCCCAAAACGGTAGAGATAGTCCTTGCGGTTCCTCTGTAATAGCGCTCGGCGCATCCGTGAATTTTACCGTGATTTGCAAATTTCTTCACGTGTAAAAAGACAGCAGTTTTGCCTTCCATTTGCCAGAAATTCGTTTAACCTGCTAACTATCTCTGCATCATTGCTAGTGTGAGCCTGGACTAATATTAACTAGATACCACTCACCCTGAACCTCTGAAAGGGAATTAAAAGCATTTCCAGCATATTTCTCATCCATTGCTAGCACATATAAAAGCATTTAGGCCTGTGTCTTCAAAACTCCTATCTGTTTTCGGTAGTGTAAGCTTGCTGGGGTGAACTGAATTACAGTTGATTGTATTTCTGAGAACTGTGTGCTTCCTTCCATTACCTTGCATTGCATCAAGGGGGGGGAGGGGATTGCCTGAGAAAAGTGATTACATTGTTTTGTTGAAATCATATTGAGTATTTTCTGTATTGCATTTTCATTCAACATTACATCCATTGAACTCTATAAAGCATTCTCTACCACATTATACTTCTGTACCTATTTACCAGTGTGCTACCTTATCCATTTCATGTCAACTCATTAGTGATTATAAAGAAGTGCGCTAGTGCCAGATTCTCCGTTGTTAATCATTATCATATCAGATTAAGTGTGATATTCAATTATTAATTTATTATAAAGTGTGATATATATATATTTTAAATTATCAAATAAACCTTTTAACTTGCAAAACAGAACTACTTCTTGGCTCAGTGGGGGCAGGAGGATTCCAAGAGAGGGGTGTTATACAGGGGTAGTCATCCAGAACGCATGAACGGGACATAAAGATATATCAATAAGGGTTTTCATTTAGTATTCTAGACTAGGCGTTGACTTAGCTGTAGGGTTGAATTGAATCCTCTTACAGTGTCTAACTCGAAGAGTGAGATATCTGCAGGTGAAAGAATATGGGGTTAATGATCTGGGGTTGTCGGGTATCTCTCTCTCTCCCTTCCTCGCTTTTCCGTGGAACCCCAAGGTCAACGTGCTCACCTTAGATAGATGAATGCTGGACTCTCCATCTGCGTCTGGTGCAGGGTGCCGTTGCCAGTTCCTTCACTGGGTGAAACGTACGCCTCTTGACATCAGAGGATTGCTACCGTCGTTAACTGCACGAACGGTGAGTTTCCGGACACCTTTTAAGTCCTTACAGTCTTTAGGTGCGTGGGCACGTTAATATGGAACAGGGCTCTGTATAATGCTTTTTCTATTTGTCTTGCAGGGCTCTTGAGGTAGAAGATGGTGTGAAGAGAGCCGAAGTTCGAGCCAGAGCCTTGGAATGAAGCGCTTGGAAATGCGTAAGTAAATGCAAGCTCTCTAACGGTCTCTTTTCCCTTGCAGCTGTGAGTTCGTGCTGAAGAGATGCTGGAAAACGCCGGAGTATTTGCAGGCACCCTATTGTGGCGGGCACGATGGCGCGTAAGTAAAATACCTGTCTAATGTCTCTTCTTTTGTCTTTCAGGTGCAGGATTGCAGCGTTGAAGAAAACCGGATTTCGCGGAGTGCCGGTAAGTAATTCCACACAGGAATAACTATGCTTTTGTCTTCACAGGCGGAGGAGCAGCGTGAAGAGATGGTAGCTGTCGATGGATCAGGTGAGGAAAGCGCTGCGCGAGAAGGTTGCCGTGCTAACCTGCTGTTTCTTGTCTTTGCAGGTGCTACTGAAGGCTGGATACAGGAATGGTAAGCATTGTTCTTGCAGGTTCAGGATCGGAAAGAAGAAAAAACTGGAACAGACTCGGTGAGCGTTCTGCTGCAGATGCAGAATAACGCGAAGCACGTTTCATCAATCGGGTGTGGTTTAAATAGCCTTGGAGTGATGAGGCAGCTTCCTCCACGGCCTCGCCTAGGTAAGAAAAGAGTTCCTGTTCCAGAAGAGTTCCAGTGTTGTATCCAGGGAGTGGAGTTTGCCCCACCCAGGTAAGAAAGTAGTTCCGGCTCACAGAGGATTCCTATGTGGCTGGTAAGTAAGCAGCATGGTCTGCTGCAGGTAAGTCCACCCAAGCATCTTCATACAAATTATGAGCCCGGCGCTTCCAGTGCCGGGACCGATGACTTTGATGAGCCTGGTGCCACCGGCGCCAGGACAAGGTCCAAAAGGTCCCAGTGGGGACCGGCTGGTGCCTAGGATGAAGGTTAGGGGCCTGCTTCCAAGGACGTTGGGCTGGTCCTGGCTCCTTGGAAGCAGTAATCATGACAGGAACACTTAACAAAATTAATAATAGAATGCACCACCTGTCAGACATACAGCTCAGGGATGAGACTCAGAACGTTGTGAGGAACACTGCCACGTCCATCAGGACCATTTCCAAAACTACACATAGATTATGCCGACATGGAGGAAAGATGCAACGGAGCAAGGTACCTCATAGTTGTAGTGTGCCCCTTCTCACGTTGGGTTGAAGCAGGAGCGTGCGCACACCCAGATGCCAAGTGCGCGGCAACATTTTTGGTGAGGGAGGTATTCCCGAGGTGGGGGATATGTGTCATGATCACTGCTTCCAAGGAGCCAGGACCAGCCCAACGTCCTTGGAAGCAGGCCCCTAACCCTAGGTACCAGCCAGTCCCCACTGGGACCTGTTGGACCTCGTCCTGGCGCCGGTGGCACCAGGCTCATCAAAACCGTCGGTCCCGGCACTGGAAACGCAGGGCTCATAATAGGTGTGAAGATGCTTGGGTGGACTTACCTGCAGCAGACCATGCTGCTTACTTACCAGCCACTTAGAAGCCCTCTGTGAACAGGAACTACTTTCTTACCTGGGTGGGGCAGCTCCACTCCCTGGATACAGCACTGGAACTCTTCTGGAAACTGGAACTCTTTTCTTACCTAGGCGGGGCCGTGGAAGAAGACGCCTCATCACTCCAAGGCTATTTAAACCACACCCGATAGATGAAGCGTGCTTCGCGTTATTCTGCATCTGCACCAAAACGCTCACTGAGTCTGCTCCGGCCTTTCTTCTTTCGATCCTGAACCTGCAAGAATTATACTTACCATTTCTGTATCCAGTCAACAGCAGCACCTGCAAAGACAAGAAACAACAGGTTAGCAAGGCAATCTTTACACGCAGTGCTTACTCACCTGATCCATCGGCTGCGGCCGTTTCTTCACGCCGCATCTCCACCTGCAAAGACAAAAGCATTGCCATACTTACCGGCACGCCGTGAATTCTGGATTTCTTCATTCTGCACCGCCACCTGTGAAGACACAAGCATTGTAATTACTTACTGGCATTCCGCGGACTCCGGCGCTGCAGTCCAACATCTGAAAGACAAAAGAAGAGACATTAGACAGGTATTTACTTACGCCCATCGCGCTCCTCGCATAGAACGCCTGCGGATACTCCGGCGTCTCTTCAGCACGAACTAAGCTGCAAGGAAAAAGACAATTAGAGCGCTTGCCTTACTTACGAATTTCCAGGCGCTTTACTCCATCTTCCATCTCAAAAGCCCTGCAAGACAAAAAGGGAAAAGCATTATACAGAGTCTTATTCGATATTAACGTGCCACGCACCTAAAGACTTTAAAGACTAAAAGGTGTCCAGAAACTCACTGCTCGTGCAGATAACGACGGTAACCATCCTCTGAATTCAAGAGGCCTATGTTTCACCAGTGAAGGAACTGGCAACGGCACCCTGCACCAGACGCAGATGGAGAGTCCAGCATTCATCTATCTAAGGTGAGCAAGTTGACCTGGGGGCTCTACGGAAAAGCTGGGAAGAGAGAGAGAGAGAGAGGGACATTCAACAACCCAGACCATTAACCCCCATATTCTTTCACCTGCAGAAACCTTACTCTTCAAGTTCGACACACAGTGCGAAGAGGTTCGACCCCAGAAGCCAATCGAGTCCTGCACATCACTTTCCGAGTCAGACACCTTCCTGCCAAGACCTGCGCCTCCGTGGGAATCAGGTGAGCGTTACAGAACGCGAAGACCACCACAAAACTCCTACCCAGGCGCAATGGAAACCTCAGACACTGATCAATTAGCCCAGTTGCTCGGGGAATTAAGAGCAGAAGTACATGCAGCTCATCAGGAAACGAACTCTCTAAGAAGAGAACTGATAATTTCCAAGGAGCGAACAGAGGACCTCGCTAGGCAGTTGTTACAAACGCAGGCAGGACAGACACCTTTGCCCGCTCCAGGAGGAAGTTATCCTTCTGCATCATCTTTAAATCCAGTGCAAATCAATCTGCCCGGTAATGTGCCCTTGGCTCCGCCCGAACGCTTTTCTGGTGATCCAAAGAAATTCGCAGTGTTCATCAACCAGTGCCGCCTACACTTCTTATGTCGACCAGCTGCATTCCCAACTGACCAGACCAAGGTGGCTTTCGTGCTTTCTTATCTCAGCGGCAGCGCCGCAGATTGGTCGATCCCTTTAGTCACCCAGGATGATCCGGTTTTACATGATTTCCAGGCCTTCCAGTCCAGCATGGAGAAACTGTTCGCAAGACATGCACAAGGGCAGGCCTTGGACAATGAACTTCTTTCATTACGACAGGGTAATCAAGACCTCTTGACTTATATAGCCTCATTCAACAGACTTATAGTGGAAACTCAATGGCCCGAGGATAAGAGAATAACGCTTTTCTACAGAGGCCTGCGTGGAGAGCTCAAGGATGTGTTAGCTCAAATTGTGAATCCTCCACAAGAATGCTCAGACTATATTGACTTAGTTGTCCAATTGGACCACAGACTACAGAACAGGAAGGCAGATCGTTCCAAATTTGATACCCGAGTGTTTTCTAAACCACAGACCTCTACTAGGGGAGCTGACACTGTGGAACCCATGCAAATAGGGGGCATGAAAGGACCTTTAACCCAGAAAGAGCGGGAAAGAAGAAGGCAGCTGCAACTATGCCTCTATTGCGGAAACTCAGGACACTTTCTTCGGGACTGTCCAGTGAAACCAGCTAAGAAGGCTGTAGGAGCCGCGGATACCTGTGCCACAAATTCTGAGCAGGGAAACGACCTAGCCCGACAAGAGTAGAGGTCCTCTTGCCGAGCGTTAAGATCTGTCCCGTGACCTCGCATTTCGTGGTACCCATGGTCCTCATTAGTCCTGAACGTCCGGATCGTTTGCATGCAATTGAAGCTTACATCGACAGCGGAGCAATCGGTAATTATGTGGACCGTGAAATGGTATCCAGGATGAATCTACCCCTTGTCCCTAAGGCAGTAAAAGACGTCATCACTACGGTGGATGGCTCGGAGATAGCCTCCGGACCATTAACGCACGCCACCCAAGAAGTTTGTTTGTTTGTTTATTTATTTGTATGGCGCACCTTACCCAGGGGCAACAGGGCGCAGGCAGAAGATAATTCGAAGCTTACAATGTTGCAGAAATATACACTTTGAGGTAGTGAAAGAGATAATCATAATTACAGAATAAGAAATGTACAAGTCTTCATACATACAAAGTCAATATCTATGCAGGGGTAAATATACAAATATACAAATATGTACAGGGCTGTGGAGGCGGGTACTCCTGAGAACAAATATTCAGGATTATAGGAATAGCAGGTATGGAAATGTATACAGATCTTCATACATAAAAGGTCAATATCTATACAGGAGGTAAGTGTACAGATGTGTGCTGTAAGGGCTGTTAGAGGCGAGGGCGAAGTCGCGAACAAGGTATCACTATCTGTGTCTAGGTATAGAGAGTGCAGCTACATACTGGGGTTATTGGAGTTAAGGTGACTGATGAGGTGTCTTCTAAAGTGTGGATATGGTTGGTCAGCTCTTAGGTTGTGTGGCAGAGAATTCCAGAGCATGGCAGCTTTCACCGGGAAACTGTTCCCACCAATGGTGGAGTGTTTGAATCTGGGAATTATCAGGCGGTTGGAATAGATAGTTCTTGTTTGTCGGATGGAGGACTTTCTCTTTACCTTGTCCATCAGGTAGCTGGGGGCGGCATTGTTGAGGGCTTTATGGGTTAGGGAGGCCAATTTTAGTTTGATTTTGTTGTCTGTGGCGAGCCATTTCTGTTGGCGTCTGGTGGATGAGATATGATCTCTCTTATTAATGCCGAGGGCAGCTCGTGACGCTAGTGAGTGAAGATGGACACCGGGAGAGAATCGTGTTCGATGTGATCAAGGCCCCTCAGTTCCAGATCATTCTGGGAATCCCTTGGTTAGAGAAGCACAATCCTCAGATCGATTGGCGAGCAAAGACGGTTCAGTTTCCAGAATGTTTTACCACTTGTTATCCTCGGCCTGATGTTTCACTGGCGGCAATCTCTTCTGAGGAGGTTCCCAAATTACCTCCCGAATACCAGGAATTCCAAGACGTCTTCCGGAAGGATCAAGCTAACACCCTGCCTCCTCATAGGTCCTACGACTGTCAAATAGATCTGATACCCGGAACAACTCCTCCTTGCAGCAGGATTTATGCCCTCACCGAGCCAGAGAATCTTCACCTCAGACAATATCTGGACCAATACCTAGCTAACGGGTTTATCCATCCTTCAAAATCTCCAGCTTCATCGGCTTTGTTCTTCGTTCCGAAAAAGGAAGGAGACCTTAGGACTTGCATAGATTACCGCGCCCTGAATCAAATCACCGTTAAAAACAGATACCCGTTACCTTTGATCCCTGAACTCCTGGACCAAGTCAAAGACGCATGTATATACACAAAGTTGGATCTCAGAGGAGCCTACCACTTGGTATGGATAAAAGAGGGCAATGAATGGAAAACGGCCTTCCGCACCAAGTACGGGCTAGTTGAATATCAAGTGATGCCCTTTGGACTTTGTAACGCTTCTGCTGCTTTCCAATATTTTATGAACGATGTCCTTAGAGAACTCATAGACGTGTGTGTTGTTGTCTACATTGATGACATCCTCGTCTATTCATCATCTGAAGAGGAACATCAGACACGTTAAAAAGGTTCGAGAGATTGCGTCAACATAATCTTTTTGCTAAGCTTGAAAAATGCGTTTTCAACGTAACTGAAGTCGAGTTCCTGGGATTCATATTGTCACCTAACGGAGTCCATATGGATTCAAAGAAAGTTGATGCAATCATCAAGTGGCCATCACCAACCTCTGTAAAAGGAGTTCAAAGCAGGTTAGGCTTCGCTAACTTTTACCGCAGATTCATTCCTGAATTTTCTCGGATAGTCCAGCCCATCACCGCTCTGTTAAAAAAGAACAAACGTTTTGAGTGGTCTTCTGAAGCAGAACAAGCTTTTCAAGACTTAAAAGCTAAATTCATTTCTGCACCTGTTCTAAAACACCCTCGCCCAGAACTCCCCTACATCGTGGAAACGGATGCTTCTAGTCTTGCTATGGGGGCAGTTTTATCACAAAGAGATCCGGTCACACACCAATTACATCCTGTAGCCTTTTGGTCCCGCAAGTTTTCAGCTCCCGAGATCAACTATTCAATTACAGACAAGGAACTTTTAGCTATCAGATCGGCCTTTAAAGCCTGGCGGCATTATCTTCTAGGAGCCAGACACACAGTCACCGTAATGACTGATCACCGCAATTTACAATTTTTAAAGACGGCCAAAACTAGTCTTCCAGACAGCTTCGCTGGGCTCTGTTTCTGGCTGAATTTGACTTTATAATTACTTATCGACCAGGCAGTAAGAACGGAAAAGCAGATGCCCTCTCCCGTATGGGAGTAGATGAACAATTGACCAATCCGGAACCAATACCCATAATCCCAGAACAAAGGATTTTGGGTTTGGTCAGTGCTCAATCTTTTGAAGACATCAAGACCATGGTTAAATCACTTCTAACTCTGGCCGATTTGCAGGACTGGCAATTAAAGGGAAAAGAATTCTCAGTGGATCAAGACCTACCATATTTCCGAGGACGATTGCACTTGCCCTGTGAGAAAATTCAAAAACAAGTAATCTCCTGTTATCACGACTCTCTAATGGAGGGTCACCCTGGCATTACTAAAACCATGGAAAAGATTAAAAGACATTTCTGGTGGCCATCATGGAAAAAGGATATTAGAGACTTTGTAATCTCCTGCGGTGTGTGTGCCCAGAATAAAAGTCAGAAGGAGAAACCAGCCGGACTATTACAGCCACTAGACATCCCTCCCCGTCCATGGCATACCCTGTCCATGGATTTCATCACGGACTTACCTCCATGCTCGGGGTATACTACCATTTTAGTAGTCGTGGATCTATTCTCCAAGATGGCTCACTTCATTCCCCTGAAGGGTCTACCTTCAGCCTCAGTATTGGCCCGAGAATTCTTAGAAAACATCATTCGGTTACACGGTTTTCCCTCGGTTTTAGTCTCCGATAGGGGAAGTCAATTCATCTCCCACTTCTGGTGCAGTTGCTGTCGTCTAGCCCAAATTGATGTAAGACTTTCAACTAGTCACCATCCCCAAACTGACGGACAAACCGAGAGGACAAATCAGACTCTAGTGCAATATCTACGTTGCATGCTCCAACAAACTGAAAACCCCTGGAAGGATATTCTTTGGATAGCTGAATATGCTTACAATAATTCGACTCATTCTGGAACCGGGAAGACTCCCTTCTTCCTATTATACGGACACCATCCTAGAACATCTAACCTGGATCCTCCCCAAGAATTCGAAGCACCTGCTGTGGATCACTTACACTCGGAGATCACCCGTGCTTTTAAGGAAGCCACTGCCCATCTGCAAAGAGCTAAAGCTCAATTCAAAAAAGGAGCAGATCGACACCGTAAAGAGGCCCCTCACTACGCTGTAGGAGATCAGGTCTGGTTATCCACTAAGCACCTGCCGCTAAAAGGACCCCGCACCTTCATCCCGAGATACCTTGGACCCTATCCCATATCTGCCATAATTTATCCGGTGGCTGTCAAATTGGAATTACCTACGCATATGAAAATACATCCAGTATTCCATGTCTCCTTATTAAAACCAGTACAACCAGAAACCCGATTGACTGAACTCCCAGAACCGGTTTTAGTAGATGGAGAACTTGAATTCGAAGTAAAGAACATCCTAGACTCCAAAATCTCCAAATCTAAGTTAAATTATCTGGTTGATTGGAAAGGATACGGCCCCCAGGAAAGGTCTTGGGAACCCTCAGAATATGTCCACGCACCTCGTCTGGTCAAGAAGTTCCATCTGAATCACCCCGACAAGCCAAAACCCCCGGAGAAGACACGCTTAGGAGGGGCCTTGAGGGGGGGTGCTGTCATGATCACTGCTTCCAAGGAGCCAGGACCAGCCCAACGTCCTTGGAAGCAGGCCCCTAACCCTAATCCTAGGTACCAGCCGGTCCCCACTGGGACCTTTTGGACCTTGTCCTGGCGCCGGTGGCACCAGGCTCATCAAAACCATCGGTCCCGGCACTGGAAACGCCGGGCTCATAATAGGTGTGAAGATGCTTGGGTGGACTTACCTGCAGCAGACCATGCTGCTTACTTACCAGCCACTTAGAAGCCCTCTGTGAACAGGAACTACTTTCTTACCTGGGTGGGGCAGCTCCACTCCCTGGATACAGCACTGGAACTCTTCTGGAAACTGGAACTCTTTCCTTACCTATGCGGGGCCGTGGAAGAAGACGCCTCATCACTCCAAGGCTATTTAAACCACACCCGATAGATGAAGCGTGCTTCGCGCTATTCTGCATCTGCAGCAGAACGCTCACCGAGTCTGCTCCGGCCTTTCTTCTTTCGGTCCTGAACCTGCAAGAATTATACTTACCATTTCTGTATCCAGTCAACAGCAGCACCTGCAAAGACAAGAAACAACAGGTTAGCAAGGCAATCTTTACACGCAGTGCTTACTCACCTGATCCATCGGCTGCGGCCGTTTCTTCACGCCGCATCTCCACCTGCAAAGACAAAAGCATTGCCATACTTACCGGCACGCTGTGAATTCCGGATTTCTTCATTCTGCACCGCCGCCTGTGAAGACACAAGCATTGTAATTACTTACTGGCATTCCGCGGACTCCGGCGCTGCAGTCCAACATCTGAAAGACAAAAGAAGAGACATTAGACAGGTAATTACTTACGTCCATCGCGCTCCTCGCATAGAACGCCTGCGGATACTCCGGCGTCTCTTCAGCACGAACTAAGCTGCAAGGAAAAAGACAATTAGAGCGCTTGCCTTACTTATGAATTTCCAGGCGCTTCACTCCATCTTCCATCTCAAAAGCCCTGCAAGACAAAAAGGGAAAAGCATTATACAGAGTCTTATTCGATATTAACGTGCCACGCACCTAAAGACTTTAAAGACTAAAAGGTGTCCAGAAACTCACCGCTCGTGCAGATAACGACTGTAACCATCCTCTGAATTCAAGAGGCCTATGTTTCACCAGTGAAGGAACTGGCAACGGCACCCTGCACCAGACGCAGATGGAGAGTCCAGCATTCACCTATCTAAGGTGAGCAAGTTGACCTGGGGGCTCTACGGAAAAGCTGGGAAGAGAGAGAGAGAGAGAGAGAGAGAGGGACATTCAACAACCCAGACCATTAACCCCCATATTCTTTCACCTGCAGAAACCTCACTCTTCGAGTTCGACACACAGTGCGAAGAGGTTCGACCCCAGAAGCCAATCGAGTCCTGCACATCACTTTCCGAGTCAGACACCTTCCTGCCAAGACCTGAGCCTCCGTGGGAATCAGGTGAGCGTTACAATATGTGATGTGATCCGTTCAGACAATGACACACTTTGTAAACGACCTTTTCAAGGAAGTGACCACATTGTTAGGGGTAAAACAAACTCTGTTCGCTTTATCACCTGCAAGCTAACGGAATTGGTAGAAAAGATAAACGGCCTCCTGAAGAGCTGATTGTCTAAATTATGTCACACTCTTAAGAAAAACTGCCTCTAGCACTGTTCCAACTCAGAACGCAGCCAAGTAAGGACCACCATTTAAGCCCGCTCGAAATAGTGACGGGAAGGAGGGAAGGAGCATTCAAATGACACTATCACCAGTGAGGAGAGCATCAGACGTTTATAGAGCTGCCACAGTACTAGGGGATGAATTTAAGGAATATCTCACCCAACTGACACGGGCAGTGAGGAGTATAGCAAAACAGGTAGCGCCTCCATTTACACAAGAAAACAAAACTGATACAAATACACCCGCACAAGACAGCCCAGCAGCCCCGCTAACGCCTGGTAAACACGTATAAGTGTGCAGTTTCATGTGGAGATGGATCTACCCACGATTTCATGGTCCCTATGAAGTGATTTACTGTATGCCCTCAGCCATAAAGGTAAAGGGTTTAAAGTACTGGGTGCATCTCTCAGATGCAAGAAGGCAAATGAGAGCACTGCACCCCAAAGTGAACAACCACAGGCACAAGAGGTTGCTATTCCCTAAAGCTCTACCTCTCCCCACCTAGCACGTTATCTTCAAAGGCAGTTCTCTCCCACACTCTTCTCTTATGTTTTCTGTCATCACCTATTTTGGATCAAAAATGTGTACGTTAAAGATATAAATGAATATAATTATATGTTATGAAGAGAAAGAAGAAAAAAGTGGATTATTTTGTGTACTTAACCCATTTATATCACCCCTTCAGGTGGGAATATGACGCAAAGGTGGGCCCTCACTAACAACGCCACAAATGTAGATAGTGATAAGGTAGAAATTAGTAGTACTAGAAATTATGATTGAGGCCTCTATTTTGTAGCGATCTTTTTTCTGTGAAGTTGTTTTGCCTTGGCCTATATTGGAGCATATCATTTATGTTGGGGGATATAAAGGAGGGAGGTAACAGGGTACATTTAATACAAGAAGGGTCGAGCCTTATTTGGAAAGGATTTAAAGTTATTTGGAGCCACAATGCTTCCGTGAATAACTTAAGCACTCTGCACAAAAACTGAACTGTTAAAACCCCCATTGTTACATACGCTGCTATGGGTTATGATGTTGATAATGTATCCAATGAGTACAATGATGATTATTCTATGTTCTGTATTTCGGAATCACCATATGTAAATATGAACACAACTGAAGGACCTACCTCAGATGGCGATAAAAATGCACTTTACACCCTATGTCCCAACTACCCAAATGTATCCTGTGTCACAACTTTGGCAGAATGGTAGCGAACAGAATGATGAAACATGGACAAACATTTTTCCTACAAGACATCAAAAGGTGAAAAAGTTACACAATGGCCAAGGGGGGAGTAAGAGATGGAAAAGGGGGTGTAAAGACAGGGTTATGATACATACCATGGGCTGTGATTAGATGAAATTGAAGACCCCGCCACCCAGATCAGTCCAATAACTGGTACTCCGAGATGAGTGCTACAGCTATACAAGCAAAAAATTAAGGCTGTTACGTTTGCTCTCTTATTCCCCATGCCTCTGGCACATCCAAAGTTCTTATACCCCAAGAAACACCAATGTCGGATGCCCAGTGTCTAATTCACCTAATATTGTGCAGAATTTGAAGTACCTTCCAGGCACACACAGTAACAGTACAAATTGTGCAAAACGAAAAAACATGCACAAGCAAACCTCAAGGAGTGATAGGTTTGAAAGAACCATTTTTTATCATCAAAGGGACAATGTTCACGGAAAATAAATGGCACAACAAGACAATCACATGTAAAGCTGAAGCATTGTGAGGACTGACAGAAGAGAACGTTCAATGGGTCAAACGAACATGCACTGCAACATGGTCCCAACACATTGCCAAGCTAACGTGGGTGACAGCACTTGAAAAGCCGATCAAGATACAAAAAGAGATCCAGCATAAACTTTGTTTTCACCAAGAGGGGAAGGTACGAATGGGCGTCAACAAACACTGCAACAAGACAATCAACCTTCCAGACATGAAAAAAGGAACATCACCCTTAATGGGCACTTACTGGTGCAAAATCATTGTGCATTACTTGTAGCAGAAACAGCAGAAGGGCCACCGGAAAGCATGCTGCTTGCCAGAAATCATCCAAAAATGCACAGTAAAAATCTGAAGAATAGGCTGCCACACACCTTTGCCTATATTAGTGAGCACAGGAGGTCATTGCCTAAAACCACCATTGGGCTACACACACAGTAGCCTGAAACCATTTGGGAATAGCAATACTGATTGCCAAAAGCAACCCAGAGCTGTTGGGAATTCATTTTCAGGATGTCAAAAATTGCTAAAATCATGGCTCACAAAACAATTAAAAAGATCCCACCTCCTTGTTGAGGGGTCAACATCATTCTCCCGCAAGAATCTACATGAATCTGAGGTCCACAGAAGTGCATCTATATTTGAACAAAGTATATTTTGAGGATTGCTTACTGGTAAGGCAGCTGTCAAAAATGGGTGCAATACCGGTGCTTGATACTGACTGGCGCTAGCGATCTAAATTCTGACAGGAGACCTGTATTTCTGAAGCTAAACTGTAAACCGGAGTTAGCTGAGACTTCAAAGGCTTGCTGTCCCCGGGAAGCCTTCACACCTAGTCTTCCCAGCAACAGCACAGGGAATCACATGGTGATGTAACCAGATGCAGAGTGGCACCCTAGTCTGCTGACCTCAGTCAAGACAATAGACTCTTTCAATTGAACAGAATATGCTGATTTGGGTGTGCCTGAACAACTGATCTGGGGGAAGGCAAGACATCTGATCTCTCTGAGTCAGAGCCAAACTTCTGGAGGCGGGGACAAACCAATGGGTGTACTACAGTGGAGGCAAATGTATGTTTTATTAACTTGCTTATAAAATATTGTATCAAGCTGACAGAAATGTACAATTTGGAGATTCTTACTATGAAAAATTCACTCACAATTTGAGACTAAGCTGGACGCTGTGGGATGTTCTGAGGCCAAACCCCATAATTATTAATATTGTCACTGCTGGGTTTATGCTAGAAACCTAAGAACTTCCAGTAATATGCGCAGAGAGGTTGTGTACCTCTGTGTAAAGTTTGTTGCAATACCTATATGGCAAAACCCACTAAAAGCGCATAATGTTGTCATTTCTGAACCCAAGCTCGTAGAAACATGTGACTTGAACCAAACTGTACCTTAAGCAATCGGTCATGCAATTTAGGTAATATTAACAAGTTGTGTATCTTGTAATTATTTGTTTTATGAAAAAGAAGATATGCTGTATGGACACAAAGGGGAGTGTCCTTTCCTTGAGCCATAAACATGACCCCGGATGACTCATTCTGACTCACAACTCCGTTCTCCAGTCAGGTCACAGTAAATCCTTTAACCTATCAGGATCCTCAGAGGGTTGGGCATAGAAAGTCAGCCTTCCCACCCGCTTTCAAAAGACATAAAAAGAGCCACTGAGACCGAGATAGGGACACTCAATTTCCACTCACCCGATTCCTGCGCAGCACTTTGCCGGATGACTTCAAACCCAGATAGATCCAGAGACCAGACTCTAGAACCCAGCTCTAGTACCTTAAGCAAGGGCCTAACCCAAAAGCTGAACTCTTCTCAGCAGGCCTCAGAATCCAGCAACCAACCAAACTATTCAACAGCCGGGCGAGCTGTTTGATTCTGGCTAGAACTCTGTGCCAGAACCATATCCAGACCCAGAAAGCAGAGCTGTATCCAGACCCAGGCCGCCGTGTAGTGTAGATAGCAGACCAGAGGCCCCGCTGTGAGCAGAACCAGTGCCAGAGACCATCCCGTGGCGAGAGAACCGCAGCCTAAACCTGACCAGATCTGTGACGAGGTCCATTCCCTTCCAAAACTAGGAGTGAGTATCTAGAACTGTCCAGAACCCATCTCTTTGTTTAAAGTAATCTTATTCAAACCATTTCAACCTGTCCAGAACTGCATAGAAATCGTGTGTCCATCTGTGATTTGAAAGCTGCAAAGTGTCGTCTGTCATTCTGAAATCTTGACTTCATTTCTGAAAATCTACCTCTGCAAAAAATGTCTGTATCTTTTGAACCGTATGTCCTAGAAGCGAGATTTAACTGTCATTTTAAAGCTAAGATCCTAAGCTTTCCAACAAACCTAAGACGACCTTATAGTTTTTCTGAAATCGCGGTTTACACACTCGGAAAAATGTGCTGCAAATTGGAATTTGGCTCAATTTCACCACTTGTAAAAATAGCTGCTTCTTGCTTTCCACTGCTGAAATTCGTTTTCAACCTGATAATCACTCCTGAATCATTGCAGTGTTGACCTGAACTAATTCAAAGTAGCTATCACCTACCTTGAATCTCCTATAGGGAATTAAAATCATTTTTAGCATATTTTTTCACTTCATTGCAATCACATTTAAAAGTATTTGGCCTGTGTTTTAAAATCATCCCTGTTTCTCCAAGCTTGCTGGGGGGGGGGGGGAGGGAACTGAACTGCTTTTGATTGTATTCCTGAAAACCTGTGTGCCCTCATTTCCATCTCTTTATATTGCATAGGGGGGAGTGAGTTGTCAAGGGAAAAAGTGATCATATTATCTCTTGTTGAATCCATATTGAGTTTTATTTCTGTGACTGCATTCTTTCCTTGAACCGTAAAAGTATTCTCTGCTACTTATCCTTCCTATTCCTACTCCTTTCTGATTAAAGAGTTGTCGCTATTGAAATATTACCCAATACTGATCACTGTTCATATTCATAAGTGTGCTATCAAATATTCATTTATTCATAAAAGTGTGGTATATATATATATGTTTAATTTTTCCAATAAATCTTTTAATTTGCAAAACAAACCTACTTCTTGGCTCAGTGAGGTCAGGGGGATTCAAAGAGAGGGGCGGGTTTATCATCCAGATTTAAGAACTTGACATACAAAAATATGAATAAGGGCTTCCATTGGGCATCCCAGGCTAGGCATTGACTTAGTTGGAGTGCTTGATTGAAGTCACTAGCACCTGCTGCCATCATGGAGAGGTACCTGTGCCATGGCAACACTACACTCAGCCTTGATGGTGATTCTGGAGAGCCGTGTCCAAGAGGGGAAGGTGCCAACCGACACCACCGGCACCCCAGCCAGCAACCAAAAAGCCCTCCACATACGACATCCTGTCTGAAGATAAGCTACAGGACAGAGTTTCCCACAAGTGAAGATCATCAAATTACATTTGCAGAGAATCCTCAAACCTCCTGGCAGAAATTCCGGATCAGTACAAACACTTAATTCTGCAGAAATGTTATTTGCTTCACTCCTACTCCCAGGACTCCAGGTGCGAACAAACGCAAAATGGCTGCAGATCGTGCACTGGGAATTGATCCAGCTGGCCAACGACACAGAAGAAGGCTTCAATGTGATTAAAGTGGAACTTCACGCCCTGCGGTTGATGACCATGCAAAACCGGTACGTCCTAGACCTACTCACAGAAATGGACGGCGATGTTTGCCGAAAAATCGGGAGTGCCTGCTGTACATTCGTACCTTCTGCGGATCCGGACAATGGGACCTTGTCACATGTGATCTCGGCAGTGCATAACCTAGGTGAAAGAATGAAAAAAGAAGGGAGGTATCACCCGCAGCAACTGGTTCGATGACATTTTCAATTGGATACCCTTCTGGTTCAGCACGATGATGAAAATGTTTGTCCCTCTCATCGTTTTTCTGTTACTCATTTTTTTGTGTGTCATGTAGGGGTTCGATGTTGTGCAAAATCAATGCCTAGCTGTGCTATGATGATGGTAACAATGGGACAACCGACAAGGGTACAAACACTGAACGATGCACAAATACAAACAGGAGAGTCTGGTCCCTCCAAATATCGTATGACAGCAGTGTATCCTTATCCCGGGGACAGGGTGGACAATCTGTATCATACTACAATAAAGGAACCAAGGGAGTTACAGTGGTACAAGGAGGTGTAGGTGGATCTGGATGGGGAAATATACATGACCTGCACCCCTGGTGAATATGCTAGAAGGGGGCAGAGTTTACGAGGGGTATGTAGAGCCTGGATGCCAATAAAAGGGTTACCGGCTTGAGATGAGGCGGTAATGGAGGCGGAGTATTACCGGAATGCAAACAGTGATAAAAAGTAATTTGTTACTTTAGATGTAACGAAAGGGGGGAATGTAAGGAAGGAAGGGGCGAATTAGCCCTCCATTCATTCTACGCAAAATGAACCTCTCGCTCTTGCACTAGTGGGGGATGCCTCCATCGCCCTTCTGCTGCCATGAGGGATAAGGCCTCGGTTGAAGCAGAAGTGGGGCTATTGCAAGACACACTTTGACTCCATTTTGGGTGCCCTCGACTCCATATTTGGACTAGGCCGCAATTCAGCAATGCGCAGTCTCCTCTCCCCTCTGCAGCACCGCGCCCAGCGAGCACTAACTGCCCTCACCTTTCCTGCACAGCCCAAGTCCCTTTCGCAGAGATGCGCTGAAGCTAACTGTAACAATTAAAACTATGTATCGTATCATTCTTCCTCCGAGATCACTGTCCTGTTTGTGAACCGGCCTGAACCATGACTTGTAGCTCATCCATCTCCACAAACCTGCTCTTGCACAGTCACCCTCCCTATTGGAAAATTACTGCTTGTGTAACCCTGTGCCCTTCTAAGGTATTCTCTTGATGTAACAGAAGTATGCCCCGACTGTGCTGACCACCCCAGAGTGCCCCCAATAAACCCAGACCCCTGTCACAGTATACCCTGTCCTAAACTAACATGTGTCACTCCACTTCCCGCCCCGCCCTGATGTACCAGACCAGCCCAGTCCCCAGGTTATCACAGAAGGCAAGACCCCCACACCCTTCACCTTATGAATGACCCAATGTGAGATGATGCAGTTATGTATGTAAAACTTATAAGCCTCTAAGATTTATTCAAAGGTATATTGATGCTCATTGCATGTCTAGAATAAGTGTATAGATCACATAGTGAGGTCCAGCCGCCTCTCCGACCTGGCCTAACCTTCCCCTCACACGGAGCAGCCCAGCTGAATCACGTGATGTCCAACCTCTCGCCAAGTCATCAGCCAATCCCGTGGAGCCGGCCCCTAAAGAACTATATGTGCACCTCCCTTCTAACCAATGATATTGTAACTTGCTGGCTGTATAGAAAGCATCACTGATGATGGCATTGAATTGTATTGTTTGCCAGGGCGCTCTCAAAGCAGCAGAGTTCTCTGGATGCTGAATTTCATATAAATCTTTGACAACTCGCAATCATCTCTCGTGGTCTCATTCCCTACTGGGATGTGTCCTTTATTCTTAATTTTATTGGTATTGTGGGGAGTGAGTACTTTCAGGTTTTAGGAGACAAGAACCTTTGGTACAGAGAAAGAGCTTCTTGAAATTTGGGGAGGCAATCAGCCATTTTGCATTGCTTAGCATGCTGGTTGGCAGGCGGAGAGAGACTTCAAGCTCACTCTAACATGTTCAGGTGCTCTGCTCTGTGACCTGCTGGGAATCATGCCAGTCTTTGTCAGGGAAAAAACGCATCTTTCAGTCGTTCATCAGTCACTGGTTAGAATCCCTGCTCTTTTTGCCCACAGGTTTAACTTGCCGTCCTCCTCAAGCCCCAATCTCTTCTCACACAGTCCGTCATGAACATCCCCCCTCTGCTTCCCAGTCCCAGATTACCAAAATAGGCACTGTTCTATGGGCCCCATGCCTTTTAGGGGCCCGGTGACGACGGATCAAAATAAAATTGATTTGATCTTGAAAGAAAATTACGAACATGCTTTATTAAATTGTTTCCAAAAGATAGAAAAAGTAAATCAACTCAAAGAAACGAAAGCTTTACATTAAAGACTCTAAAGAGAAAACACTGTATTGATGTAATGTACCCATTAACTTAGAGTACATAAACCAGACACATCAGATTCACATACCAGTTTGTCTCCTAAAAGCTCATCTTCTGGCAGCTGTCATTTTGTAAAGAAATCTGATGCAAACTATGTATGTGTAAAGTACAGACTGTAATAAAATTGGTTTATTAAATCTGCTCACTGGTAAAATTAAAACACATTAGCAGATAATTTGTGAGGCGCCCCCCCTCACCTGAAATTTTGACTGCCTAAGAGCCCTAAGGTTTAATCGATGCCACCAAAAGACACAAACTCACCAGGTTTTGTCGTGGCCCCAGGCCTTCAGGGTCAGTGACGCTGCAAACCAGCATGGGGAGTCTTCATGATGAAAGGGGGAGCAGAAAAGATGGAGGGTTGGGTTTGGATTACTCAAACATATTTGTACATAGCTTTATTCAGCTTTAAAACCATAAAAGCATCACAAGATCAACACATTTCATAAACCAGAAATATTTTTAAAAAACTAAAAAAAAAAAAACAATTCATAAAATATAATGCATTGAAAGCAGAGCCCTCTAAAAATACATACATTAGTTAGGTAGAAATTATCACAACAATGCAAATAAACGAGTTCTTCTTAACCATGCCTTAAAAACATATTTAGAAGTAAAATAAACTAGATTCAAATCGTCAGTGTTTTACAAAGATCCACAGCTACTGCGTCAGTCTAACATTCATTAGCTGAAAAAGAGGTAATAAACACCATTCCCACAATCATTGTACCCCGGACAAAGGAAGAAAAAGTGTATTATCGATTCCTGAGAAGACCCAGAGACCTTACACTGGGATTTATTGGAGGATTTCCACTTCGCTGTCAATGTAGCCAACTTCAATGTATTGTTACACAACTGGATATGTAAAGCTGGAGCCTAGCCGGGACAAATGCAGTCTAAGATTCAAAGCCCTCTGTCTGTTTAAGTTCATAATACAGAGCGCCAGTGCTTACATTTGGACAGGCCTGTTTCATTCTATTAATGATTGCCTCATGGCAGGCCTGTTTTACTGCTGCCTTGGAGCCAGAAGTCTGGCCTACAGGGTAGGAACAGAAAACTTCCAAATCCAAACCCGCAAGACCCTCACAAATAAACGTAAGCCAGGGTAGAGTACCTGATGCAGGGATATTCAACCATCTACTGCGTGCTTCTCTCTAATTACCCAATTCAGGTGTACTCCAGATTCTGACCCAATATAGTAGCGGTTTAGTCGCCAGTACCTCAGAAATGAGTATAATAATTGTTCTTTTATAACGCACTTAATATCAGCGAGTGGTTTCTAAGCGTGGGATCGGGGTTCAAACCTGTGCTGCGGGTTGTCTTGCTCCAAGACGAACGCGCATTGCCCCTGAGCTATCCTTCCTCACCTCACATAAAGTCACATTCCCAGTGAAGGCTAGCCAAGGATGAGCCTCTGGGTGGCCTAAGTAGGGCTCTCAGAAAATCATTGTCAAGTAATTTAGTGGGGGATATCCCCACAGCTCAGCCCCATAAATGGTTGCCGTCAAACCCTGGGACGTATATAAACGTAGGACCGGAGAGACTGCTCCTCTGCCGTGACTGAAAGAGAAATGACGGATTCCCCCACTGTATTTTTCTAGGGTCGCTACTGCTTTGGGATTCTGGGCTGACCAAGAAAGATTGTCAGAAAACCTAACACCCAAATAATCATAGCAACTCACCCGCTTCACAATGCACCCTTTGATAGAAATATTTTCCTACCAGGTTTCTTACTAAACAGCATCACTTTGGTCTTCTTCAGTGCTAAGCACCATTCAGCAATCCGTACATTTCACAACAAATACTTGTCAATTGTGTCTCAATCCCATTGGGGTGGTTGCTAATAGCACGGTGTCATCAGCATAAAATGGCACAAAGTCCATCACTCCACCATTTTCGGTGGATCAAGGCAACAAGCAAACAGGTCCTCAATAATCTCATTGATATATAAGCAAAATAACAGGGGGGCCAGCACACAGCCCTGGCGAACCCCCCTCTCAACCTCAAAGAACTCTGTCCTCTCCCCTCCCAACCCCACCTCGATGATGCCCTAATGTCAGTATATAAGCACTGAATATTGGCCAGGAGGGACCCTGGGAAGCCCTTGTTCTTCAGAATGCCCACAACATACTACGAGAGACACAATCAAAAGCTGTACACAAATCTACAAATATTGAGTGCAAAATTTCACAGTGCTAATCCCGCTCTGAAACATATGCCCTCCCCGCCCGCCCGAGACCCTCCTCAGAGGCCCAGTACTGACGATGGGCCAACAAAACTTTACCATCGACCTTACCCACAGCTTCCAAAAGAGAAAAAGGCCTATAATTCCCCGGGTGCTTTTTGTCGCACTTCTTCAAAACAGGTATATTTATTGCCTCACGCCAGGATTGTGGAACACTTCCATATCTGGCGACAGAGGTGTTGCTAGGGGGGAGGGGGGGGATTATGCGGCTATAGCCCCTGGTCTTTTGATTGTAGCCCCGGACAGAATCTCAGGCGATACAGCCAAAAGGCTAGCTAGCCCAGAGTCCCGACAGTCCCAACATTAGCATAGCCCCGGATCTTTTCCAGACCTAGAAACACCCCTGCCTGTAAAACATGTGCTGCACCCTGGCATATACAAGGGGATGGAGAGGCGAGGCAGTCGCTGGATGGGGAAGAGCAGTGTGTTGGCAGTGACAGACAGGACGGGGGCATATATTGGGCTCTACAATAACTCTGCAATCTTGGGGTTTTTGTTTCTCGGACACCTTTCTAACTATCGGTCTCAGGAGGTTTTCCTTCCTTGTGCCGCATCTACAATGAAGCCATCCATGCCCGTTTAGCACACCTTGGAATTCTGGGACTTGTAGTTGTTGCTTGCCCATTTTAAATGTATGCAAGTCCCAAATTCCGAAGAAGACTGCACGGTCTTCCAGTAGCAAGCGGGGGAACTGCCAATGTGAAGCCAGAATTGCAAACACAGGAGCGTAATAGATAAACTGCCCAAACGATTTACTGATGGCAATGGATATCACAATACATATTGTTGGGTGTCCTGACCCACGTTTAAGCTATCATGCCACAACATTTGGTGCTGTGGGCTTAGAAAATTCAAGATGGCGGAAAACCCACATGTGCGCCGAAATCCAGGAAAGCTGCGCAGTTTGTGCGCACACTAAAATGGTTGCCTCACTTGCCACCCACCAGTGCGAGAATGAAAGGCCGGGTTGCCATGAGGGAAATGGGTTGCCAAAGGAAAAACAGTAGCGCCGGTTAGCTTCAAAGCGCTTTAAAACCACCATTGGACTACCCGCACAGTAGTCTGAAACCATTGGGAATGGAAATGCTGATTGCCAAATGCAACCTAGAATCGTGGGGAATTCATTTCTTAAATCCCAAAAATGGGTGCAGTACCAGTACTCACCACTATCCAAAAGCCGGCATTTTAAAACCACACCAGATTTTACTTTTTTGTGTAAAACTGAATGAACCCAAAGCAGGCCAAAGAAAGACTTACTGAGAGGTGGATACAATGTAAAGTGATATTCTGAAGTGACTTGAAGGTTTATAACAAGACTGGCTGAGCTGTGGATTGCAGCAGTTTAAGTTGCACTGGATTTAAAGACACTAAAATCGAAAATGTTTAGATTAAATGAGTGACCTATGTTTGGTGTCACATGCCTTTGTAACTGTTGAAATGTCATAGTTTTGCACTTAGAATCAGCATTCTAGCTGCATGTGTAAAATTGCAAGTTAATTTAAAAAGCAACAAAAAACATGACAGTTAGCTGAAAGTCTGGCTTAAGGAACTTGATTTTGCTTGACAGCTACCCCCATCAGGAGTGAAACTTGAGTCACAGCTGTGTTCCCAGGCCTATCTGCCTTTTGCTGGCCACACTAAGGATATGCCATCTATCTGATAATTGAATTACCTGTGCTCTACAGGAGCTCTGAACAAAGCCTGTCTTGACTCAGGCAAAGGTTTTATTACAGCAGTCGTAAAATGTAGCTTCCTCTTGGCAGAAGCTGGGAGGGGCACTGCCTGTGAGAGCAAGCTGGCTTGGCAGAACTGGATAAACCAGAATTTCTACCTTGTGCTGAGAGGAAACCACACCCCTTTGGAGCCAGAACATAACTTTAAAAAGATGGATCATTCATAGAGCGGACATGTGAAAATTTTATAAATGATACCATCATTCTTGTGATTTTTCTGCCCACAGTTTAAGACGTGGTAGGACCCGGTGGTATGTTCAGGGGGGTGTTAGCGGAAAAGAGGATATTACTCTAAATGTGTGCATGTTAAAAATCTGAAACTTCATCAGTTAATGTCCATACTCCCTGCGCACATGTATGTAAAGTTGGGTCAATGTCAGAAATTGAAAAATCAGTTAAAAAGTCAATTATCTGCCATTTCTGAATGCAAGCTCTTAGAAACAGCAGATTTGGACAGAGACATGGCTAAATTCAGCCACACCATGTATATGTAATTTCAAACAACTGTGTAACTCTGAAATATGTATTTTGATCATATATAGATTTGGGTGCACAGATGACAGGGGAGGTTTTTCAAGAGATCATAAATGAATGACATCACTCTGACACAACTTAGCTTCGCCAATCAAGTGAGGAATGGACATTTGACCAATGACAAGTGAGAGGGGCAAGTTTAGTTATGACCAACACACCCACCCACTTGCAGAACATATAAATGGACCACTGAAACTTAGGTAGAGACCTTCAATCCCATCTGCAGCTGGAAGCCCTGCCGGAAAAATCCATACCTACCTCCATCAATCTTCAAAGAGCCAACACTTAGACTCCAAGATAAACAGACTTCAGAACCTTAACCAAAAAGGCCACTGCCAGCAAGAGTATTTGTCAGCAGGCCTAAAAATCTTTTTGCAACTGAACTCTTCAGACAGCCGGCTGACGCCGTCTGAATTTTGCCAAGAACTTTTGCAAGAACCCGGTGACAGAAATATCCAAAGAGAAGGCAGGACCCGACCCAGAGAACCGGTGCCTAGCAGAGACCAGGCCATTGTATCCAGAGTGCTGACCCCGATGCTGTGAGCAGTTCCAGAGGCCAGGCACTGTGAGCGGAACCCGGGAAGACCTGACCAGACTGAAGTCCGTGACCAAGTCGCTTTCCGGTTCAAAATCTCTTGTGAGTACTCAGCAAAACTCAGAACACATCTCTTAGTTAAAATCATATAATTCAATCTATTTAACCTAAGTAGAACTGCCTGATAGCTCCAAATCTGTCACCTGTCATTCTAGCTGCAAAATCTGTCACTTGTCATTTTGAGCTTTTAAAAATTGCAAAACCAAAAACGACCTCTATTAAATCGGTCATAACTCTGTAACCGTTTGGGCTAGAGACTTGCAGTAACTTTCCTTAGAAAGCTTAGAATCGTGGCTTTCCTACGAACCTAGAACCGCATTCCTACTACCCCCTATAGTTTTACCGCAATCGCGGAACACGCATCTGCGAATTTTGCCGCGATTTGCAAATTTCTCCACGTGTAAAAAGACAGCAGTTTTGCCTTCCATTTGCCAGAAATTCGTTTAACCTGCTAACTATCCCTGCATCATTGCTAGTGTGAGCCTGGACTAATATTAACTAGATACCACTCACCCTGAACCTCTGAAAGGGAATTAAAAGCATTTCCAGCATATTTCTCATCCATTGCTAGCACATATAAAAGCATTTGGGCCTGTGTTTTCAAAACTCCTATCTGTTTTCTGTAAGCGTGCTTGGGGGGGATTGAACTGATTTACATTGATTGCATTTCTGAGAACTGTGTGCTTTCCTCCCATTCCCTTGCATTGCATAAAGAGGGGGGGGGGAGTGAATAGCCAGAGAAAAGTGATTACATTGTTTTGTTGAAATCATATTGAGTATTTTCTATACTGCATTTCATTCATTCAACCTTGCATTTCCTTGAACCCTATAAAGCATTCTCTACCACATTATACTTCTGTACCTATTTACCAGTGTGCTACCTTATCCATTCATCTCAACTCATTAGTGATTATAAAGAAGTGTGCTAGTGCCAGATTCTCTGTTGTTAATCTTTATCATATCAGATTAAGTGTGATATGCAATTATTAATTTATTATAAAGTGTGATATATATATCTATTGTTTAAATTATCAAATAAACCTTTTAACTTGCAAAACAGAACTACTTCTTGGCTCAGTGGGGTCAGGGGGATTCCAAGAGAGGGGTGTTATATAGGGGTAGTCATCCAGAACGCATGAACTGGACATAAAGATATATCAATAAGGGTTTTCATTCAGCATTCTAGACTAGGCGTTAACTTAGCTGTAGTGCTGAATTGAATCCTCTTACAAAGTGGGGGCTCGAGCCGAGACGTTGGGTTAGATTTACCATTTGTGCAGATTAATACAGCGTGCCAGCTGACCAGATACACACATCCAGTCGGATCACCACGCTGTGTTACGCTGTAAAGCACTCCTCAAAAGGGACACTCCAAGAAAAGTTCTGTTCTGCAAAAATAAAATACTAACTTCTGTAAGTCAGGACAGAGACCAATCTCTAGAATGACGACCTTGGTAGATATGAAAATAGCCAGAGAGCACTTCTTACATAAACTATTTGTGAGAGGTGAATGGGCTGAGCAGGGCCAGGAGGCCTGGTTGCAGGCCATCACGCGACAGGTCACTGAAACAGGGTCAGACTTATGGAGAGATCAGGGTCCATTACATGTGGCCCTGAGTGAACTATATATGGCTCCTAAAGCCAAAGAGGAACACAATAAGATTGCCAGGATAGCGGCATATTTATATTTATATATGGGAGCCATACAGAATAAATGTGCTGAAGGCCATGATCTGGCAAAAAGGCAACAGATGGCGTTAGAGAAGGCCCAATCTGACCTGGTCTCTTCTGAGCAAAGGCTGCAGAGGAGCCAGGAGTCAGAAGATGATAGTAGGCATCACATCATTAAAATAAAGAAGGATATGGATGTGCTGCAACAGGAAAAGGTAGAACAGGATACCAGATTTCTGGCCTTGCAGAAGGAATACCAAGAAGGTTTGGACTCCCTACTGCAAAACCAGAAAAAGCTGGAGCAACAACTGGACTTCAACAGGGTATGTGCTGAGCAGGTAGTCACCCTGCAAGGCCACCTAGATAGAGTGAAGGCAGAGAGCAAGAAACTAATTCTGAAAGACCTGGATACCCAGGCAGAGTTTGATCAGGAGCGCCAGAATGCTGGTGCCTTCCAAAGGCAAAGGGACGACCTGGCGGCACAGATGCAGGCTCTTAGTCAGGAAAGGGATACCTTAGGCCAGGAAGTCTGCCATTTAAAAAGAAAAATGGAAGAAAATCACCTGGCCCACCAGGGACTGGGTGACCTCCAAAAAGAACACCAGAACTTGCTAGAGCACACCAGGAGGGTGGAGGATGCTTTAGCAAGAAAGGAGCAGGCCAATAGGGACACAGCTCAGGAGGTAACCCTCCTGCAGCAAAGACTGGCCCAGTTCTCCAGGACCAACCAGGAAGCACAGAGGGAAAATGAGGCTCTCTGCCAGCACAATGAGAGGCTCCAGCAACAGGTAGCGATGCAGGAGAAACTGATAGATTCGAGTAAGGCCTTAACAGAGGAACTGAAAACACAAATGCAGGCTCTTGCATTGCAACAGGGAGCAGGGGCGGTTAGAGATGAGGTCCGCTGGGAAAGAGAGACTCCTGACCATAACCGCAGGAGCCCTAACACCAGGGGCCTTCATCTCCCCCAGTCCCTGGACTCTACCACCCCCATGTCCCCTGGCGCACATGAGCACAGGGCCGCAGGGATGGCAGATTACTATCCAGCTAAGAGTATGGGGCTCGTAGGCCAGTACCACTCAGGAATGGAGGGGTGGGCATCCGGGTATGGGCACCCAAGTACAGTACAGTTCAATGGGGAACCCCAGGAGAGTAGGCCCATTAAGGGCATCCTGAAAACCTCTGCCCAGTTAGGTCAATGGAGGGGGTACCCATCAAATCCTGGCAGCAAGGAGGAATCTGAAGACTCCTCTGAACTGCGCAGGACACAGGAGACCAGGTCCCCACATTCTGCCAGCCATTCCCAGGCTCGCAGAATCCGGGAAAACTTGGAAGAACAGACGGGAACCTCTGGGAGCAGTGCCTCTGAGTCCGAGGAAGAATGGACAAGGGTTACCCGAACCAAAAAGGCCAATAAGGCAAAAAGGGCCTTGCTTAAGGACCCCTTAAAGCAGATTAAGGCTATCAGGAGCGTCATCACGCCTTACCATAAGAACGTTAAGTATTCTGTTTGGGAGCACTTAGAGTTGTTTGAACAAATGATGGAGACTTTCCATTTGAAGGACAGCCAAAGCTGTATTCAATATGTAAAGTGGACCTTCTCCCCGGAATACTCCAGTTTCTTTGCGGGGCTGGAGGACCAAAATCATTCAAGATGGTCCACCTATAAGGCGGCCATCTTGAAACATTTTTCTGTTCACAGAAATCCTCAAGAGGCTCGCAAGGCAGCCTACAATTTGCAATGTGGGGAGGATCAGGCCCCACAAGAATTTGTGCAGGAGTTAAAGCGTGCTTTTGCACAGACCACAAGAAGGGTGCGCACGGATAGCCGAGAATTTATTAATACGTTTTTCCATGCCTTGCCCAAATATATCATGACCCAGCTCGTGAGGGATTTTCACGAGAAAAGATCTTTAGACTGGGTCATTGAACAGGCTACCCGGATCTATGAGGTGCAGAAACCGGTAGATAGTAAAAGTAATGCCCAGAAAACCCCCAAAGCCAACAGCACCCCTGCTGCTGCCAAGGTGGCAGAGGTAAAGGTCACCCCCGTTTTAGATTTGGAGATGGGGGGGCCTAAAAACCTACCTGCACCTAATAATGCTAGGCCCAGAAGGTCCTCGGGCCAGTCACAGACAGGGAGCCAGGGAGGCAGTCCCACAAATGGGGTCCCTCGCTCTCCTGACTATGTAAGTCCCCGTTACAAGGGAAATCGACCCATCCTGGGTTATGTGTGGACTCCTCCAGCCCAAGGGGGGGGATCCAGCCAAGCACCTAACCCAGGGAACTTCCCTCCAAACTTCCCACAGGAGGGCAGAAATTTACCAAACCCTGGGCAGAACTTTTTCCCCAGATATCCTCCCGACTTTCAGCCCCAAAACCATCCATCCTTCTTTCCCCAATTCCCTGAGCCCAGACCACTGAATCCGGGAGAGGGGAGGCCAAGGGTGGAGGGGTACCCAAATCTTCCCAACCCGGGGTATTACCAGAGGAGGGACAGCTACCCTTCCCGGGATCAGCCCAGGGGAGAAAACAGGGCCCCGTATCAGCCTGAGCGGGTTTCCCAGTTAGAGCGCCAGGTTCAAAACATGGCGCGGGATATGGGTCATATACTGAGGGCGCAGCAGAACCCTCAGATCAGCATGCCGGCGCAGAACGCACCCAACTCTGGACCTGGTGCTCCCGAACAATGACGGGGGCAGCACCCCGATAACTCACCGGTTCCCAGGGAGGAGGCACAAGGGGAAGGGGGGTGTAAAGCCTTGGAGGAAGCTTCCTTCCTCACTTGTAAACAGCCCATGGAAACCCAGGAACCGGAAACAAAATCTCTTGCCCCTGAAAGTCTGCCTCCTAAGGAGCAGAGGGGGGGTAGGAGAAACAAAAGACACAAACAGACTCAGTTTGAGGAGGAGGTACAGATCTTCCAATTTGAGGGAGAGGGATCCTCAGAGGATCCTGGGAAAAGGATCTTCTCCTTCAGAGAGGGGGGGGAACTCCTCCCAAAGAAAAATGGGTCCCTAGGGATGCAAATCCAGACTGGGGAGATGTGGAGACTGAGCTACCGCCGCCCACCATCTCATCCCAGAACCAACAGCAAGAAAATCCCCTGGTTCAAACCCATCCTGGTGACTGCCTCCAAAAAGGGGGGGGCGGCCCAGAACCAGAGCCAGGGGAACCCACAATGGCTCTGATCTCCAGTTGCCAAATTTTTCTTTCAGATTCCCAAGGCTCTCCACAGAATGCTGCCCAAATTTCTCCTCTTGCAATGTCCAAAACCAGAAAATTAGCCCACCAGTTGTCCAAAAATGTACATTATCTGTGCCCCCTTGAGGAGAAGGAGGGAAGATATTATGTACAAGTACAGGGGCAGGGTATAATCTCGGCACTGGTGGACACGGGATCTCAAGCTACCCTTCTGTCCAGAAGGGCCTTTGACGAACTGAATGCAGGAAGGGGAGAGAATTACCAAATTCCTCTCACCTCTCTTCCTGGACAACTGCAGAACTTTGACGGGAAGGAAATTCCCGTCGAGGGGACTGCAGACTTGGACATTAAGATCGGGCGACACAAGTTCAAACACCCGGTCATAGTTGTGACCCCAGAGGGCACCCCTTGTTTACTAGGGAATTACCTCCTGAGAAGGTTGTCACCCCTAATAGATTGCGTAAACAAGGTCCTCTGGACCCAGACTAGCCGACCAATAAAATTAAAACAGAGTGTCAACCATATTAGTTTAAACGGCACCTGCCACATGGTTGAACAAAAATCTGACCAAGTAGAATTTCACTTCCAGAACAACCAAATTCCAGACGTGACAGTAATAGCAGTAGGACAACAGACTGGTGATGGGGGGGTCCTCTCTATTTCTGAAAATCAACCTTCCTTCCAGTTTAAGGTGGTATTCCACGCTGGAAGGAAACACTCTGAAATTCTATACCAATCCACAATCTGAAACTCCCACTCATATAGTCCAGAAAGATGTGAAATCAGCTCAAAGCCTGGCTGATATTCAGCAAATTGGAGAGCAGTTGTTCATCCCTGTTCAGTTAAATGATGGGAAGGACTCTGTTCTCGCTCGAGTGTGTGTGAACAACGGTAAGAGCTTCATCAGCGAAGCCATGTTTCGCCAACTCCCAAAAGATCCAGCCATTCCCACCTTCAAACTGATAGACAAGTGGGAAATGGACCTGGAAGCACCTAATTCCAAACATCTCCTGCCAAGCAGGTGTATGCTCAAAATCTCCATTGGCAACAAGAGCATAGTCCACAATTGTTGGGTCATGCGAGACGTCCCTGCCGCCTTTTACTTAGGCAGTGACATTCTCAATCGCTTTGCCATTAGTTTGGACCTAATAAACTTCAAAGCTTGGTCCCGATTAGCGGATAATCCCATGGGCTTTGATGATCCAGAAAAAGCATTTAGGTCAGCTCAATTGCTACCTTATGCAGTGGAAATTCAGGTTAAAGAGGAAGTCACCATCCCAGAAAGGACCCGACAATTCTCCCTGGAAGTGAAAGTTAAAAGGGGACAAGAAAAACCCTGATGCTTATATACATCTAAATGCTTCTCTCCAACAGCAAGGGTTGGGGGTAAACCCAACTCCATTAGTCAACATAGAACATGACACCATTCTAATAGAGGTGGATAACAGCGACTTAAAGAGTATTACTCTAGCCGCAGGCACCATTATTGGAATGGCGGTTGATGACCGACATTTTTCCATTGATTTAGGTAACTAACTGTTAGGACCAATCCCCAAGGACTGCGTTGACAGTGACAGTGAGGATCATACAACACCAGACAGGATTTTTACCCGGCATGGGGGGAACTTCCTGGTGTACACTTCCTGCCCCTATGGTACGGAAGATGTGACTTGTGACTTCAGGAGGGATGAGGTGATTTTCCAGGTCCATGAGGGCTGCCTTTCCCACCTGAAGCATCCGGTCCAAATCAGCACTCTGACCAGGGACTTCTCCACCCAGCTGGAGGAGGCCGCGGAGATAGCCAAACCAGAAGTCTTTCCAGGCTTCAGGCAGATGGTGGAAGAGAGAGTCAACCTAGCTGATGCCTGTGTGACTCTGGAACAAAAGCAAAAGTTGAAACAAGTTTTCTTGGATTTCCAAGATCTCTTTGCGGTAGACTCATATGACTGTGGTCGCACTGACATCCACACAACAACAATCCCCACGGACCCTGGTATGACTCCAGTGTTTGTGAAGCAATATCGCTTGCCTCTCGCATCAATGGAGTCCCTTACTGAAATAATTAAGAACCTTGAGTCCCGGGGAATAATCCGTCCAGTCCACAGCAACTTCAATAATCCGGTGCTTGGAATATTGAAGCCAAACGGCCAGTGGAGGTTCTGCGCCGACCTCAGGGAGCTCAACAAACGGGTCCATACTTCCCGATGGCCTCTTCCCTACATTGACCAAGGGCTGGCCCAGATTCAGGGGTCACAGGTATTCACTGCAATAGACCTGACCAATGGACACTGGACTGTGCCTGTCAGTAGGGAGGACCAATACAAACTGGCTTTTACCTTTGGGGGCCAGCAGTACACATGGACACATGGACCCGGACTCCCTTCGGATACCTTAACTCCGGTAATGAGTTCAATATTTTCCTACATAAGGCCATGCCCGACCTGGGTGCGAGGGGTAACCTGGCTTATGTAGATGATGTCCTCATCAAAAGTTCATCTGTGGAGGAACACATAGCGGAGATCCGTTATGTTCTGACACAGTTGAGGGCCGCCGGAGCAAAACTTTCCTTTCAGAAAGCACAGTGGTGTAGAACCCGTGTTAATTTCTTGGGGCATGAGATTACTCCTCAGGGTCTCTGTCCCCAGGAAAAGAAAGTGGAAGCACTTCAGAAACTGAAAGACCCCACAACTCTGCGGGAACTAAGGAGCCTCCTTGGACTGACTAATTACAGCAGAAAGTTCATTGAGGGCTACGCAGAGATCACCAGACCCCTGATTCATCTCCTGAAGGGGGGGGGTCAAGTGGGAATGGGGTCCAGAACAAGCCGAGGCGGTAAAACAACTCAAAAGAAGCCTCTCACAAGCGCCTTGCCTAGCTTACCCTGTCAGAAACAAAGAGTTCTTCCTGGAGACGGGGTTCTCTAATACGTGCTTGACGGCAGTATTATACCAAAAGCATGACAAGGTCAATAAAGTAATCTCCTATGCGAGCAAAACTTTATCCTCTGTGGAGGAAAAATTCAACGATTGTGAGAAGGCACTCCTGGCAACGGTGTGGGCATTGAAGAATTACCGCCCGTTTATCCAGGGGGAACACATCATAGTGGAGACTCCACACCAGCCTCTGCAATATCTCCAAAGTGACAGAATCCGGGCCGGAAATGTGAGTAATTCCCGAATTACTTCCTGGATTCTGTCAATGCAAGGCTTTCCTGTGGAGGTCCGATATGGCCAAAACAAGAAGAGTCCCCTCGCGCAAGGTCTGGCTGACTTGCATGATTGTGCCAGAGAAAACTGTCTCGAGGACGAAAGTCTAAAAATCAAGGACACCATGGAGGCATACCTTAATTCCCCACACAAAGTCTTTGAAGAAGACAAGTGTGAGGGAATGCCCACTGTGTTTGTGGATGGATGCTCTTACCATGTTGACAACGACGGGGAGAAAGAACTGGTGGCCGGCGTAGGGAATGCATGGGTGAATGAGTCCCCAGAACCCTCCGCTGGATACAAAATTGGTCCCCGAAGTAGTCAGGTGGCAGAATTGATGGCTGTGCATCAGGCCATCCTCACTGCTGTCCAGCATCAACTCCACGAACTTGTCATAATCACAGATTCGGATTATGTACGGAACGGGTTCGTGGAGCACCTGGTTAATTGGAAAACCAGAGGCATGTTATGTGCTAACAACAAACCCTTGAAACATGGGAAGTTGATCCAAAACATTGATGATCTGGTCACATCGAATGGGATGACCATCTACTGGAAAAAGATCAAGGGTCATTCCAAAGTAGAGGGACCAGACAAAACTGGAAATGACTTAGCTGATCAGCTGGCCAAAACCGGGGCCATCCAAGGGGATCTAATTGAGATTGAGTCCCTGTTGGGGGAAATCCAGGTCACAGCTATCACTAGGTCCCAGACAAATGCTCACAACGACCTCTCAATTGCACAATGGAGTAAGGAGACCCCTGATGCTGATTTGATTACTGCTCAGAAGGGGGATCCAATAATTGGTAAATTTTACCAGCACCTTGAGGACCCTGAGAACTTTCCCCTGACGGATACCGATTATATTGGGAAAGAGGACCTAAGAGTGTTGATGAAATGTCCAAAAATGTTCCGGATCCAAGACGGTTTGTTGGTAAGGAAATCCAAAGCTGGCCACGATCAGTGGGTGGTTCCTACCTCATTCCGAAGCCTGATGTTAAGTCACGCCCATGATGCGGCCACCGCCGGTCATAGGGGGTTTCACACAACATTGGAAATCTTAAGAGAGGTTGCATACTGGCCACACATGGGCCAGGACCTCAACCAATATTTGAAGGGTTGTCTTGTGTGTGCACAATTTCAGCCATCATCCCTCACGCACCGGGCGCCTTTACAAAAGAGGGGAATGACACTGCCATGGTCAGATTTACAAATCGACTTTGTAGGCCCTGTGATTCGCTCGGCTAGGGGGAATAAGTACATGTTGACTGTGACATGCTTGTTTACCAAGTGGGTGGAATGTCTCCCAGCCCCAAATTGCAAGGCAGAAACTGCAGCTGCCTTGATGATTAACCACATCTTTTCCCGTTTTGGTCTACCTCAAAGGATTGAGTCAGACAGAGGTAGCCACTTCACCAGTGAAGTAATGACAAAGATGTGGGAGATACTGGGGGTCAAGAGAAAGCTGCATATTGCTTATAGACCAGCTTCTTCTGGGGCAGTAGAGAGATATAACCGGACAATTGTGAGCATATTAAAAAAGTTTGTGGCAGATTCTGGGCCAAGTTGGGATATCCGATTACCTCTGGTCCTAATGGCTAACAGATCTACCCCTTCATCTGCAACCAAAATGTCACCATTTGAGTTGATGACGGGACGCAAGATGGTGCTTCCTCAGCATTTGCTCTACAGGACCCAAGAGCAGACACTGATAAATGCCTCCACTACTCATGAGTATGTGGAGAATTTAAGGAAACACCTCCAACATGCTTTTGCTTACGCTCAGCGGAATCTAGAAAGATCGGCTGATAGCATGAAGACCCATTATGACCTGAAAACTTCCAGGAAGGAATATCAGGTGGGGGACCGGGTCTATCTATACAACTTCCAAAGGAACCAGGCCAAGCAGCGCAAATTTTTGCCTACATGGAAGGGACCCTTTGAAATCATAGACAAGATCTCCCCTGTGGCCTACAAAATCCACATCCCCAAAGGTCCTTTGGCAGAGGGGGAAGACAAGTGGGTCCACATAAACCAGTTGAAATGTTGCCATCCCAGGCACACTCTGCAACAACTGGAGGAATCCTCTGGAATCCTAGCGGGTACTGTCTCAGACTAATTCAGTTCCAATCATAAAACATACCACATCTAGTCTCTAAAATATTGTGATTTGCATGAAACTGTCTCTTAGTTATATATTTGTTTTTTTATCAAAATAAGAATGTAATGTTTCGTTATGATGAAATGCATATGCTGCCCCACTATCTCAACAGTGGTGGAAAAACATCTATGAGTAGGTATTGCCGCTCTTCCTTTGTCGTCCTAGGAGAAAGAACACATGAAGAATGACCAAGGAGGACGATCCGGAGACCGGGAACGAAGATCCAATGGGCCCAGTGGACCGCCCAATATTCCCATCAGGACCGGCGAGGAGAACCGATCGATCAGTACCGGATGGAGAAGAAGATGCTGAACTGTGCCATCTACAGAGTAGGAAGAAGATTATGCGGACAGACCGGTGCGTGGGTCAAAACCCTTGGGCACGCGACTCCCCATCGACTCAAATTCAAAGTGCAGTCGCGTGGGGGGGCTTGTTGGGTGTCCTGACCCACGTTTAAGCTATCATGCCACAACATTTGGTGCTGTGGGCTTAGAAAATTCAAGATGGCGGAAAACCCACATGTGCGCCGAAATCCAGGAAAGCTGCGCAGTTTGTGCGCACACTAAAATGGTTGCCTCACTTGCCACCCACCAGTGCGAGAATGAAAGGCCGGGTTGCCATGAGGGAAATGGGTTGCCAAAGGAAAAACAGTAGCGCCGGTTAGCTTCAAAGCGCTTTAAAACCACCAATGGACTACCCGCACAGTAGTCTGAAACCATTGGGAATGGAAATGCTGATTGCCAAATGCAACCTAGAATCGTGGGGAATTCATTTCTTAAATCCCAAAAATGGGTGCAGTACCAGTACTCACCACTATCCAAAAGCCGGCATTTTAAAACCACACCAGATTTTACTTTTTTGTGTAAAACTGAATGAACCCAAAGCAGGCCAAAGAAAGACTTACTGAGAGGTGGATACAATGTAAAGTGATATTCTGAAGTGACTTGAAGGTTTATAACAAGACTGGCTGAGCTGTGGATTGCAGCAGTTTAAGTTGCACTGGATTTAAAGACACTAAAATCGAAAATGTTTAGATTAAATGAGTGACCTATGTTTGGTGTCACATGCCTTTGTAACTGTTGAAATGTCATAGTTTTGCACTTAGAATCAGCATTCTAGCTGCATGTGTAAAATTGCAAGTTAATTTAAAAAGCAACAAAAAACATGACAGTTAGCTGAAAGTCTGGCTTAAGGAACTTGATTTTGCTTGACAGCTACCCCCATCAGGAGTGAAACTTGAGTCACAGCTGTGTTCCCAGGCCTATCTGCCTTTTGCTGGCCACACTAAGGATATGCCATCTATCTGATAATTGAATTACCTGTGCTCTACAGGAGCTCTGAACAAAGCCTGTCTTGACTCAGGCAAAGGTTTTATTACGGTAGTCGTAAAATGTAGCTTCCTCTTGGCAGAAGCTGGGAGGGGCACTGCCAGTGAGAGCAAGCTGGCTTGGCAGAACTGGATAAACCAGAATTTCTACCTTGTGCTGAGAGGAAACCACACCCCTTTGGAGCCAGAACATAACTTTAAAAAGATGGATCATTCATAGAGCGGACATGTGAAAATTTTATAAATGATATCATAATTCTTGTGATTTTTCTGCCCACAGTTTAAGAGGTTTTTAGAACCGGTGGTATGTTCAGGGGGGTTTTAGCGGAAAAGAGGATATTACTCTAAATGTGTGCATGTTAAAAATCTGAAACTTCATCAGTTAATGTCCATACTCCCTGCGCACATGTATGTAAAGTTGGGTCAATGTCAGAAATTGAAAAATCAGTTAAAAAGTCAATTATCTGCCATTTCTGAATGCAAGCTCTTAGAAACAGCAGATTTGGACAGAGACATGGCTAAATTCAGCCACACCATGTATATGTAATTTCAAACAACTGTGTAACTCTGAAATATGTATTTTGATCATATATAGATTTGGGTGCACAGATGACAGGGGAGGTTTTTCAAGAGATCATAAATGAATGACATCACTCTGACACAACTTAGCTTCACCAATCAAGTGAGGAATGGACATTTGACCAATGACAAGTGAGAGGGGCAAGTTTAGTTATGACCAACACACCCACCCACTTGCAGAACATATAAATGGACCACTGAAACTTAGGTAGAGACCTTCAATCACATCTGCAGCTGGAAGCCCTGCCGGAAAAATCCATACCTACCTCCATCAATCTTCAAAGAGCCAACACTTAGACTCCAAGATAAACAGAGACTTCAGAACCTTAACCAAAAAGGCCACTGCCAGCAAGAGTATTTGTCAGCAGGCCTAAAAATCTTTTTGCAACTGAACTCTTCAGACAGCCGGCTGACGCCGTCTGAATTTTGCCAAGAACTTTTGCAAGAACCCGGTGACAGAAATATCCAAAGAGAAGGCAGGACCCGACCCAGAGAACCGGTGCCTAGCAGAGACCAGGCCATTGTATCCAGAGTGCTGACCCCGATGCTGTGAGCAGTTCCAGAGGCCAGGCGCTGTGAGCGGAACCCGGGAAGACCTGACCAGACTGAAGTCCGTGACCAAGTCGCTTTCCGGTTCAAAATCTCTTGTGAGTACTCAGCAAAACTCAGAACACATCTCTTAGTTAAAATCATATAATTCAATCTATTTAACCTAAGTAGAACTGCCTGATAGCTCCAAATCTGTCACCTGTCATTCTAGCTGCAAAATCTGTCACTTGTCATTTTGAGCTTTTAAAATTTGCAAAACCAAAAACGACCTCTATTAAATCGGTCATAACTCTGTAACCGTTTGGGCTAGAGACTTGCAGTAACTTTCCTTAGAAAGCTTAGAATCGTGGCTTTCCTACGAACCTATAGTTTTACCGCAATCGCGGAACACGCTTCCGCGAATTTTGCCGCGATTTGCAAATTTCTCCACGTGTAAAAAGACAGCAGTTTTGCCTTCCATTTGCCAGAAATTCGTTTAACCTGCTAACTATCCCTGCATCATTGCTAGTGTGAGCCTGGACTAATATTAACTAGATACCACTCACCCTGAACCTCTGAAAGGGAATTAAAAGCATTTCCAGCATATTTCTCATCCATTGCTAGCACATATAAAAGCATTTGGGCCTGTGTTTTCAAAACTCCCATCTGTTTTCTGTAAGCGTGCTTGGGGGGGATTGAACCGATTTACATAGATTGCATTTCTGAGAACTGTGTGCTTTCCTCCCATTCCCTTGCATTGCATAAAGAGGGGGGGGGAGTGAATAGCCAGAGAAAAGTGATTACATTGTTTTGTTGAAATCATATTGAGTATTTTCTATACTGCATTTCATTCATTCAACCTTGCATTTCCTTGAACCCTATAAAGCATTCTCTACCACATTATACTTCTGTACCTATTTACCAGTGTGCTACCTTATCCATTCATCTCAACTCATTAGTGATTATAAAGAAGTGTGCTAGTGCCAGATTCTCTGTTGTTAATCTTTATCATATCAGATTAAGTGTGATATCCAATTATTAATTTATTATAAAGTGTGATATATATATCTATTGTTTAAATTATCAAATAAACCTTTTAACTTGCAAAACAGAACTACTTCTTGGCTCAGTGGGGTCAGGGGGATTCCAAGAGAGGGGTGTTATATAGGGGTAGTCATCCAGAACGCATGAACTGGACATAAAGATATATCAATAAGGGTTTTCATTCAGCATTCTAGACTAGGCGTTGACTTAGCTGTAGTGCTGAATTGAATCCTCTTACAATATACATTGAATTCCAATTTATTTTAAAAAACAAGTCTCCCCGACCTTGCGGGAGATTATGTCACAGGGTATATTAAACCAGAGTCCATATACACATGTGACATTAACATCTAGTGGCATAAAGGCAAATCGCCTTAAAACTGAGCCTAAACTTCTGGAAATGGGTGCAGTTCGAATACATGCGCCCAAAGGCAAGGAAGGAATTCATGTTCAAAGCATTGCACTTTGACGTAAATATCATGAAAGCGTTCACTAAGAAGCTCCCCGGCATTTTTTCTACAGGTGCATGCATGCCAAGATGCCCTCTAGCATTCGAGAGGTGCCCATCTGGTCATGCTCTTTGGCTTTTCATTCTGGGACTTCTGGCTGTGCTTTTCCCCCATTATAAATCGAAAACTACAAACCCCAGATACTGATTAGAACATCACGACTGATACCAGTCATGTTGGCAAATACGGTGGTGGGATAGTCCAGAGAGAGCAAGTGATGAACTGAGCGAATGCCTTGCTGCCAGTTGCCAGGCAGTGCCAGGTTAGTTAGATAACTCCGTACTCCCAGGACAAAATGATTACAGTCCTGGGCTTCATTCACATAACTAATGCATTCTGGGAATTCAATATAGCAGATGGAACTACAGAACCTGGTATCCATTTCCAGGACCTAAGAAATGGCACGATGGTGGCATGGACTCGTTTGCCACCTAGAAACAGATACCAACTGGGCCCAAGTCAAGGAAGATTCCGTCGCCCACTCCGGGGTGTCCAGCTATTCATTCAGGGGCGTGCAGTTCCTATGTTTCCTGTATAAGCATTCATCCAGAGATCCCAGCATGCACGGTCATGCTGGCTTAAAAGCCAGAACTGTGTGAAGGGGCCCTGGTGGCAGGATACTGCCACGTGCATTTATACAATCCAGATCTGACTGGTTATTCGGCGGGGTTCGGCACACTCATTAGAGAGCCCCAAATATTCCAGCTGACCTAAATCCACTGGCACTAGTGTAGATCGCTGCTGAGCCTGTATCAGTTTCCAGGACCTGGTACGGCCGAGGAGTAGTTGATCGAGGCCAAGGGTGGCTGACGAGCGGTGCAGAGGCGGACTCAGGCAAGGCGGAGCGGTGTCTGGGTGGAGGGTGCTGGGCTCGGGGAGGCAGTGTGGCCTCTCTGGGCGGGTGCAGTCGGCGTGTATGCATGGAAGAGGCGGCAAGGATGTCAAAGGGGGGTGGAAACATTGAGGTGAAGGAGGGGAGGGTGAAGAGGGGGAGGACAGCGACTGTGCAATCTCCATCTGTGAAGGGGGGGGAAAAGGGGGATGAGGTGCGGCACCGAAGCAGGTCTGCACACAGAGATGATGGTGGGGGGCTGGACCGGGGCAGCGCTGGGTCGGGGGCCTAGGAAATGAGCGCATTGGAGGAGCAGGGGACCTCAGGGAGCGGTGTGTCTGGGGTGCTGCAGATGCAGGGTGACAGTGTGTGGAAGGTGGTGTTGAAGCCGGTTAGTCGTGAGAAGACATTTCAGGGGGAGAGTCCGTTTGTGATTGCTGGGTGGGTGAAGGCGGCTGTGGGGGATGTCACTCGGGTGCTAGTGGTGGCTGGGGACTGGTTGTTAGTGGAAGGGACGGATGCTGGTAGTAAGGCTAAAATTCTGGAGGGGCATAGTCTGGGTAAGCTTGCGGTTCGAGTGTTTGACCAGAGTGGTGTGTCGTATAAGGGGGTGCTGTATGGAGTACCGGTGTCTGTGGATCTGTCTGTGGTGGAGGAGCAGCTGGCGGATGTGGGGGTGGTGGAGGCGTGGAGGTTGGGGAGGAGGGATGAGCATGGGAAGGTGGTGTCTATGACTGTGGCGGTGCGGTTTGCGAGGGCGGAGTGTCCGGAAGAGGTGGTGTTGGGATTTCAGAGGTTGCGGGTGAAAGTTTATGTGGTGTTGCCTTTGAAGTGTTATAAGTGCCAACAGTTTGGACATGTGGTGGGAGTGTGCAGGAATGAGAGGCACTGTGGGAGGTGTGGTGGGGATCACGATATCAAGGAATGCAAGATGAAGACTCCGGTGAAGTGTGTGAATTGTGGGGGGGGGGCATTCTACTGCGTTTAGGGGGTGTGAGAGTCACAGGGTGGCGAGAGAGGTGGTACAGGTGAGGGCGGCGGGAGGTTTGACTTATGCGGAGGATGTGGCAAAGGTGAAACCGGTGCGGTGGTGAGTGAGGCGTGTGGGAGTGAGCCGGTGGTGGGTGAGGCTGTGGGAAAGATGAACGTGGTGGGGACGGTGAAAAGCATGGATGTGGTGGTTCTCCCGAAAACTGAGTTTATGAGCTTTGTGGTGAGTGTGCTGGAACTGGTTCAGGGGAATTTGTCTGTCAGTGTGTCGGATCTAACGAAAGGTGTGGTGGAATTGGGGAGGAGGTTTTTGAGTGTTGTGGATGTGCTGGAAGAGGATGTGTTCAGGATGGTTGCTAAAGTGCGGAAGCAGAGTGGAGTGTCAGTTTGAGGATTTTGCAGTGGAACGCTAGGAGTTTATTGAGGAATGGACAGGAGTTGAAAGCAGTGGTATGTTTGCGAATTGAGTGTTGATGTGGTTTGTATTCAGGAGACGTGGTTGAGGGGTGATCTGAGGTTTGTGATTCCGGGTTTTGAGTTGTTTCGTAAGGATAGGCTGGTGGGGAGAGGGGGGGGTGTAGCTTTAGCAGTTCGGAAGGGGTTGGTTGCAAGGGAGATTGTGGTGGATGGAGCGGTGGAGGCAATCGGGGCGGGGATTCATATAGGGGGGTCGGAAGTATTGGTGTTGAATTATTATAATCCATGTGAGGTGGACGTGTTGTCTGGAGTGATTGGGGGACATGTAGTCCTTGCGTTTTGTGTGGTGATTTCAACAGTGCCAATACGTTGTGGGGTGGTGAACGGACGGATGCGAATGGGGAACTATTGGAGGTTATGGCGGATGAGTTGTGTCTGTTGACCGATGGTTCGGGTACGTGGTTGGATGTGAGGACTGGGAAGTTTTCGTGTTTGGATCTGACCTGGGTGTCTGCATCGATTGCGGGTGAATGTGAGTGGGAGGTGCTTGTGGATGGAGATATGGGAAGCGATCATTCTGGCATTTTGGTGACTGTGAAGGGTGAGGTAGGGGTCAGATCCCAGATGGGTGGGAGTCGGTTGAATTTTAGGAAGGCCAATTGGGAGTTGTATAAGGGGTTGTGTCGAGAATTGATTGTTCCTCGGGGTAGGGTTGGGGGGGTGGATGTATGGAATGAGCATCTAGTGCAGGGATTGAGAGCTGCGTCAGTGGCGGCAGTTCCGGAGATAGTGAAGGGAAGAGGAGGGAAGGTTGAGGTTCCTTGGTGGTCGGTAGAATGTACGAGGGCTGTGGCGGCGCGTAAGAAGGCTAGGGCCAGGGCGGTGAGAACGGGTATGTTGGTGGATTTGGTGGTTTATAAGAAGGCTAAGGCGATGGTGCAGAGGGAGGAAGCGTGGATATTGGAGGAGCTATTGTGGGTCCCTGGAGTGTGATTCTGGTGTGGGTGAGGTTTGGAAGCAGTTCAAGCGGATGTCCGGGTTGATGAGGCCGCAGGGTGATATCTCTGTGTTGTTGAAGGGGGTGGAGGTGGTCAGTGAGGATGGGGAGAAGGCGAATCTGTTGGGGGAGTATTTCGCGGGGGTGCACAGTTCGGGGAACTATCTGGAGGCGGTGAGGCTTGGTATGGGTGTGGTTGAGGCGGTGGTGCATGAGTTGTTGGCGGATGTTGGGCCTTGGGAGGAGCAGTATGAGGTTCTGTTTTCTATGGTGGGGATGGATGGGGCGATTCGGAAGGGGAAGTGGTCTAGTCCAGGGGTGGATGGGGTCATGTATGTGTTTTTGGAGAAGTTGCCGGTGGAATGTAAATTGGAGGTATTGGCACTGCTCAATGAGATCTGGGTGAGTGGGGTTATGCCCGAGTTGTGGAAAAGAGCAATTGTGGTGGCGATTCTGAAGGGTGGCAAGGTCCCTACGGAGTGTAGGTCGAATAGGCTGATCGCGCTGACTGTTGTGCTATGTAAGGTTATTGAACAGATGGTGGCTGAGCGGTTGGGGTTTTATTTGGAGTCGAATGGGAGTGATTTTCAGAGTAGGTCCAGGAGGAATCGGTCAGTGGCTGATCCGTTAGTGATGTTGGTGACTGGTGTGGAGGAGGCGTTGTGTGATGGGGAGTTGGTGGGTCATTCTTTTTGGATTTGGAGAAGGCGTATGACAGGGTGTGGAGGACTGGGTTGTTGGTGAGATTGTTGGGGATGGGTGTGAGGGGGAGGATGTTTCAGTGGATTAAGGCGTTTTTGGCTGATGGGACCTTTCAGGTGAAAGTGAGGGGGGTGTTGTCTAAGGTTTGGAAGATGGAGAATGGGACGCCGCAGGGAAGTGTGATTAGTTCGATGTTGTTTAATGTGATGGTGGATGGGTTGATTCGGGCTTTTGCGGGTGTCTGGCGTCAGGTGGATTTCTTTGCGGATGATGGTGTGGTTTGGGTAAGAGGGCGGAGTTTGTTGTTGGTGCAGAGTCGGCTGCAAGCTGCGATTGGGCGTATGGAAGAGTGGTGTGGGAAGTGGGGCTTCTCGGTGTCTGTGGATAAAAGTGCGAGTATGGTTTTTTCGAGGAGGAGGTTGCAGCAGGAATTCGACTTGGTTTTGAAAGGTGTGAGGGTGAAGAGCGTGGAGGAGTTCCGGTATTTGGGGGTGATTTTGGATAGGAAGTTGAACTAGAATTTGCAGGTGAATGATGTGGTGGATAAGTGTAAACGAAGGTTGAATTTATTGCGGGCGCGTGTCTGGGAAAGAGTGGGGTGCGCAGCAGAAGTGTTTACGAATGTTGTATAAGGGGTTGATTTTGAGTGTGTTGGATTTTGGATGTCAGGTAGCAGTGGGTTTCACGGCGAGTCAGACGCTGCAGTTGGATAAGGTGCAGGCGGGGGCTTTGAAGGTCATTGAGGGTGTGTTCGGGAGTGATGAGGTCCTCTCCAGTGAATGCGGTTCAGGTGCTTGTGGGGATGATGCCGTTGGGATTGAGGAGGGATGCCTTGAATATGAGGTGGTGGGTGGAGTGTAGTGCCTTGAATATGAGGTGGTGGGTGGAGTGTAGTGCGAAGAGTGTGGCTCACCCGGTACGTGAATGTTTGCAGTATAATTGGAGGTTTGATTATTATAGGGACCGGTGGAGGAAGAAGGGGGGCACTTTGAGGTTTCACATGTGGGAGAAGGGGGTGCAGTGGGGTGTGGGTGAGCTGTTGGCAGTGACGGGTACGGATTTGGTGAGACTACCGATGTGGATGTTGGGGTCTCCGAAGGTATGTTTAGAGTTGGCGAGAATGGTGTCGAAGAAGCGGGGTTTGCGGGGTGAGATTAAGGCTTTGGGTCAGGTATATGTGGCAGGGAAGGAGGGATGTAAGGTGTTCACGGACGGTTCGAAGGATCCTGTGTCTGGGAGAGTGGGTATAGCGTTTTATCTGGAAGGCACTGGGGAGTATAAGGTGGGGCGTCTGACGAATGACGTGTCGATTTGTATGGCTGAGCTGGTGGCAATTGTGTTGGCGATTGATAGGGTGTGTGAGTTGGGGTTTGAAAAGGTGGTGGTGTTTTCGGATTCAATGAGTGGGTTGCAGGCAATTGTGGCAGGGGATGGTGATAGGAAGGATGTGATTTTGGACATCAGGAGGAAGATTGATCGGTGTGTGCGTGGGGGATGGATTTGGAGTTGGCGTGGGTCCCCAGTCACAGTGGCATTTTGGGTAATGAGTTGGTGGATCTGGCGGCAGGTGAGGGTATGAGAAGGGGAGCGATTGATGTGAGGTTGCCTTTGAGTGTGGATGAGGTGAAGGCTGTGGTGGTGAGACGGGTCATGGATGAGTGGCAGGAGAGGTGGGTGAGTGGGGTGAAGGGCAGGTGGATGTTTGGTGTTCGTGGGAAAGTGTCGGTGAAGGTGGATGCGGGGAGTCTGGAATGGAGGAGTGGGGAGGAGGTGATGCTGAATCGGTCGAGGATAGGGCATGTGGGGCTGGATGACAGTCTGTTCGAGTGGGGACGCGTGAGTCGAGGGACTGTGCGGTGTGTGGGGTGCCTGAGATTGTGGGACATTTTTTGCTTGCGTCTGAGAGGCATGTTGAGGAGAGAGAGTTGATGTGGGTTCGGTTATCTGCGCTGGGTGTGGCTGAACTGAGTGGGAAGGCTTTGCTGGGAGGTGACGGGGTGAGAGGCAGGGAGAGGAGCAGTGTGCTGCTGGATTTTGTGAGGCAGACGGGGAGGGGGGAGGAGTTATGAGAATATGTGGGATGTGTGTTGATTGGTGGCAGGGGTGGACTGGGAACTAAAAGAGGCCCTGGAAATAATTACTGGGGACCAAAAGAGGCCCTGGAAATTAAGTTCAAAGTGGCCCCATGTTAGACATTTTCAGCAAGCCCAATGCTTTTCCTATGAGAAAATATGGAAATACCACACAAAAGAGGCCCAGGGTGCAGAGGCCCACCGGGAAATCTCCAGAGTTCCCAATAGGCCAGTCCACCCCTGATTGGTGGGTCTGGTGCACATCATCCTATTGGATGGGGAAGCGCCTGCGTGGATCCGCCCACGCATTCGAGGAGGAGGAGGAGGAGGAGAAGAAGAAGAAGATCAGTTGCCATGGTCAGATAGCTCATGAGTAAAGCGCTAGCCTCGGACAGTCAGTGCTTTGTAAATTCGAATTCCTTGACAGACCGACTCAACCCATCATTAACTGAAATCGGGTAACACAACCTAGTATTTTTTAATTTAATTATAACATACTTATGGCCAAACAGGCTTTGTATATACCCAGTAATACAGCACTTAGAAGTGGGTGAATTCCTTTATGAAGCGCTATTTAAAAGCTTGCCAATCCTCTTTTGGGTCTGCATGGGACCAGAATGAGGAAAAGGGGTGACTAGGTGACATGTCACTATTATACTTATGTTCCCGTCCAGAGAGTTCCTTTCACAGACCACTGGTGTTAGGAGAATGACGGCAATTACTAAGACTACATCTCCCAGAATGCATCTACTAGCCCCATGCAAGCACGGTGCTTGCTGGTTGGACATAGAGCTCTCTAACACGTACAGACACAGCCATGGTTATCTCCGGGGAGGCGCACGAGGCCGTTTGCAGCTGGAACTTGTGGTGCTGGTTTGTATTTTCCAAGCAGAAATTAGTGAGAATTGAGCAGGGTCGGGGTCGGTTCAATGGCGGGACATAATAACATCAAAAAGCGCCGAAGCAACGAGTGTGGCTAGTTTATTAAAAAAAATAAAAACATACCTTGGAAAAATGTCAACCTCACCCTTTTATCTTTTTGGCTAAACCGGATCACTCCCCCTTTCCTGGGGAAGCTGCGGGCGGGGCTCTTCCTGATGCACCCCTCTCTCTCTGTTCTTTTTATTAAAAATATGTGTGTGCGCTGCTAAATGTAGCGGCTCGCGAGTCTGACTTTCTCCCCCGCAAGCACGTGTGTGTCGGTTATTGTTTCCTCGCCCGGCTTTCACGCCCCTCCCCGTTGATTGGCTGCTCCTGAGTGGCCCCTTAATTGGCCCAGCCTGGGAACATTTAGGCCCCTGTGCAGAAGCTGCTCTGTTTGGACCCACCGTGAAATGAACGCCAGCGCTGCGAAGCCTCGGCGCCTTCTCACGTAAGTCCATGTTGCTGTATTGTTAATTTTGAGCCGTACGTTAGCTACGAACGTTACTGTTTTACCAGTGTACCCCCCCTAAACCCCGAGTTGTTTTTATGTCGAAATGTAGCAATTTCCACCTGAAAGCAGTGTGGGTGTTGGGGGGGTGATGGTCCAGTGTTTGCAGGTAGCAGGCTGCGCATGGAGTTGCACAGACCAGTAACTTGAAGTCCGTACTCGTTGTTATAAACGGCAAGTCCCCAGAACTCTAGCACCAAACGGAAGTTGGCAAAACCAGAAAGTTTGCCCGTTCGCTTAATTAATATATTTTTCGAAGAAATATCTCCCTTCAAGTTAATTTGTAACCCGTTGCTTGCAGGTGTATTTAACCCGTTTTGTCTTGGGAGGATAGCTCGGGGGCAACGTGCTCGCCTTGGAAGCAAGACAAAACGGAGCAACGCAGGTTCAAACACTGGGTCCGGGCAAATAAACCTCTGGGTGTGAATCTGTTATGTATAACCTATTGTATCATAAAGTTCAGAGAGTGTACATAAATAAACTATTAGAAATGCCAACAGTTGGGGCTTTTGTGCAGCATGGGATGGCATTTGCCAGGCCCTGTGGCAGTTGTGTTAACTGGCCACTGATGGTAGCCGGTAAGACAGTAGCTGCCAGTACCTGGGCATCTAGTAGCCGTGCCTGGCAAATGCCTAATACTTGTACCAAAGCTGAACTGTTGACTTTGGCAGTGCTTGTTCTTAACAGGACTTCAGTAAAGGATGCACAGTGATTACACATTGATTAGAGGCATCTGTGGTTCAGAGCTTTTTAGTACACCAGTAGCGTTTACAGCTCCAGTTAGATCATTAACTCTGACTGCTTTAAAAAAAAAACTGGCAGGCGTTCAAAGACAACGTTTGATGGCAAGGTTTAAAAAAGCATGCCAGGTACCCATTAGGCAGTGCTTGGGGCAGAGAGGGGCAGAAACTGGCTGGGAAGGGCCATTAGAATTGGCACGGGCAGTCAACAGGTGGGCAAATAACCAAACGCCTGCTTGCTTTGTGTCTTCCCTCCTATACCAGATCGCCCTAGCGGTACTCTAATGCAATAGTTTCAACTTGCAGGCAGTGCAAGCGCCACCTGATAGCCCAAACTAAAAACAACAGCCCATGGTGCAACATGCATGCTCTGGGCTGCCTCTAGTGGTGGTCCTAGGAAGTGATGGAGGTGGGAGGAGATGCAAACCCCCAACCCACACTAGCCCCGGCCCCTCTCACCTCCCATTACAGTGAGTCGCGGCACAGGGCCCATTCAGACAGAAGTCAGGCGGGCAGAGGTGGTGCTAGGTCTGGAAAAGACCCGGGGCTACGCTAATGTCGGGACTGTCGGGACTGGAGGCTAGTTAGCCTTTTGGTTGTAGCCTCTGAGATTCTATCCGGGGCTACACCGAAAGACCCGGGGCTATAGCCCCCCCCCCCCCCTCCAAGCAACGCCTCTGGAGGCAGGTACTATTGGAAGCAGGCATTGTATGCACATGGCACTAACGTTCATGCATGCAGTGTTCATTTCCCCTACCCCAAGGGCGCTTTTGCTTTCTTGTAGTGCCAAAGCAGAATGTTTCAGCTCAGGCCTTTCGGTGCTGGTGTTTGCTTGGGGAGCAGGTCCCCTTTTTCGTGAACCCTGTTGGCTGTGGCCTTGCAATGCCATGTCTTGACTATCCTGTCAACCAAAACACGGTTAGTATTTTGAAGGACCGTATATTCAAGGTACAGAGCTGCGAGGTGATGCACCCTTGCAGCTGTGGCCTGGGCGGTTTCTAACCAACTTGGTGCCCAGGGTGATGTGCCCCCTGACTGGCACACATCACTTCCAAGCTACACCCGTCGTGTGACAAAAGCCCTCATTATCAATAATTTCAATAATTGGTACCCGCGCGCCATATTTACCTTATTATCTAAGCACTGATTGGTGCTTTTGTGAGCCTTCGCTGCTGGTAATCCCTCTCATGTCGAAGTGTTCCTCGCGCTGGTCCTCTGAAGATCACATTCTCCCGCTTTGCCACCATGGAAAGGGAGCAGGGACTACGTGTAGTGCTCTTCATGGTGGCCATTTTAATTATTTTTTATTTGTTTTAATGGCTATGATATATTTATAATGAGCTTAATACCCAGAGGGTCCTAAACGCGGACCCAGGGATCGAACCTGTGTTGCTCCGTGTCGTCTTGCTTCCAAGGCGAGCATATTGCCCCTGAGCTATCCTCCGAGGCAAATGCCGACCATTTTCTTTGTTTACTTGACCACAGCTCTCATTTTTGTAAAAAAAAAAAACATTTTGGCGTCAAAACGCGCCTAGTCTCACAACCGAAAAAACACCATTAGTACCCCAACAGGGGTACTAATGGCGATAATCCCCTCACCGGCGTGACATTACCGCATCCGGTAATGCCACTGGGACCTCCATTAAGCTGTAACTGAGCCCCAGGGGCATTACCTGACACAGTAATGGCGCGCCGGCTCCAGGCTTATTGCTTAAATAATTGCCGTATAAATGAAGCCGGTTTCATTACATTGTAATTCAAGTAATTTACAGAAGAATTCTGTGAAAATACAGCTGTTGCTGCTCAAGTAAATGCTTTTTTTTTCTGTCATCTGCTCTTAAGGAAGGCCTTGCCTGAATGCAGTTTAGTACGGGCACACTGCAGTGTGACCAGCCTGCAGGGGTTTGAGGGCCCACTGACCCTGTGTTGCAGGTGTTCTGTTCATACCTCAGATGTATTTAGCAAGGGGCAATGCTAGACTAACAATATGAATTATTTTCTGATAATTTATCATTCCAAGATGAACAGTCTGGTACACTCGAATTGAACTTTTTCAAAATACCTCTGAGCATGGCAAAGGGGACAAATGGCATCAATGAGGGTTTCTGTATGCTTTGCATTAAATCGGAGCATTTCAGAAATATAACAGTGGTCAGATCTGTCGGTAAAGGACTATGTGTGAATCTCAACATTCATAAGACTCATGGTTTGGTGCTCGCATCACGTTTGGCAAAACTCAACCTAACCTTTGTAACCATGAGCCATACCATACTGATTCGAACAGCTTGAGGTTTTGGATGTGTGTATAATATTGCAGGAACATCAGCCTCTCAAATGAGGTACAACGGCTCTTTTGCTTCTAGTTTCCGGAGAATATCTGATGAAGACTGGCTCGGTCTTGTGGTGAGCATGCCCAACCCCCAATAGAGAATGGTTCCATGTGTTTTTACCGAACCAAAGGCTACCGAAATAAAAAACTATTCCAGTAAAATGTCAATGTTTGGGGGTGGTGCCCTGTTTAAACTACACTTGTAATCCCCCTGCCCCTGAACCACCCCCACACCTTGTTACCTCCACCCCTATATATTTGTTTACTATTTTTTTTCAGTAAAATTTCATTTTTTCGGTAACCTTACTCGATACCATGCAGAAACATTTTATCTCTTGCAAACTTTAGCCTGGCCAGTAATGAGCTGATGAAGCGTTTCAAAGAAAACCGGCTTCTAATGCATGGTAAAGGGTCCACAGTTACACAGGCCTCTGGAGTTATTTCTGCAAAAAAAAAAGCAGGCTCATGCTTTATCTAACAGAGCTGGCATTAGCATTTCTCATTACTGCTGGCCTGCAGCTAGTGAAAATCCTGGCGTGGCAGTGTAGAAAGGGCATTTGGCCTGGTGGATGGACAATGTGAGGCAATTGTTTGATTGCTTTGTGTTTAAGTGTGGGCACAGTATGGCATACTCGGAGTCGCATACACAAGACGTTCCAGGCATATGTGCTGTTACATATGGGAGCGCCACAAAGATGCCATTAACCAACAGGGTGGTGACTTGTGCAGCACACAAATCATTGCTGCACACATCACTGCATTGATTTGCCATGGACTACTGCCTGCATGGTGACACACAATGAGCCCTGCTTTCCTAATCAAGGTGCCAAGTGACCTTGAGGTGCTATCTGGTGTGCACGCTAGGCAGTGCTTGTTTCTGGCCTGGTGAATAAAAATGACCCATGTTCAGTTCTTGACACTGAAATGTTAAGCGCATACCCATCACTTATAAATTGCCCCACTTCAAAGGCTGTCAACACAAAGGGCCCCATCTGGAAACTGGCGGTAATACTGCCTGGAATACCGCCATTGCAAATAATGTTACTGCTACTCGGTCGAGTAGCGGTAGAGCAGTAAGTTCCATTCCCCATTGAGTCCATTGGACCCAATTGGGGTGGGAGAGTGGTAATTGCGCCAGCGTTAATTGCACTGAAAATGGGCAGTAAGGGGACATTTTTACCTCCAGCAAACCCTTAAATGCGGCGTTAATAGCGTGATGGCCCCATTTAAGGGCTAAGGCCAAACTCATGATGAGCCCAAAGAATAAGGGGCACAGGATGTGACTCCATAGCATTTCACACGCTGCGTTTGGAATATGCATTCCTTTGTTTGCATACTCCGAATGCATTGCAGTTAACAGAGCAGCCGGGTGTGCCCCTTCATGTGCCCTCCGGCTGAGCGATTTACCTCTGCGTCCCCGGCAGACGCCCGCTACGGCCAAGAAACTGGCCTGGCTGTGGCTAACGGTGTGTGCTGAAGGGGGGGCCTGCACCTGCTGAAAGGCCTCTAGCCGAAAGGGCTGCGTAGAGCGTACTGGGCAGACTGGTGTGAGAGATCAGGTGTTATCTAAAGTTTAAGGCAATGACCATGTTTAGAGCCCTCGATTGGGAATTCAAAATGTAGGCCTTTCGCCTTAAAATATACATGCCCACCAATTTGGGAAGAGTTTTTTTTTTTTTTTTTTTTTTTTTTTTTACAAGCCATGTGCAGAAGCCGGTTTGTGTGCAGTAAGGTGCAGAGTAATTGAGGGGTTTGTCAAAAAGGAGGGGTGTGTCTGGAGTTTTCCGTAGTGCTGTCAAAGGGTTGCTGTCAGTTGCGTTATGGTGAGGCGATTGCCTTTAGTAGTTGATGCGTGAAGCTGTCCAATGTTGAGGTTTACATATTGCAGGGGACGAGGGGTTGGGGGGGGGGGGGGGGGGGGTTCATTCGTATGCATCTGGCAGTGCCGTTATGTGAGGTTTTCGAGCCATCAAAGGTTCCCGAGTGGTGATGGTATAGATGAATGGGTAAGGTTCCCGAGTGGTGGTGGTCTAGATGAATGGGTGGGAGCCAATGTTGAATAGTTTTTTTCCACCGTTTGATGGGTGTAGGTTAAACATCTATTAAGCATCGACGAGCCAGGTGTTAAGTGGTCCTGTACAGAGCCATCTTAAGCACTTTTGGGGCCCTGGGCAAGAACATCTTCGGGGCCCTCCTCCACCAAACCAAAGGAATGAAGTGATCAAGAATATCTTCCCCCTCGCCCCCACCACAATCACAACCCATAGGTTCATATGCTGCCTTACAGCGTTAAAAATTAGGATGTTTACTCCCTTTAGTCCCCTTGCCCTCTTCATTCTTGCTCTAATCAGAATAATAAACAAGTAGCATTTGAAGGACAACATTAGCAGTCTACTAAGAGGTTACTTCTCTTTTAGCATAGAATTATGAGACTTTTTACTGCAGGATTGCATGTAACCCAGAACAGACAGCGAACTGGCATTTGCTGCCTCACAGAATGCAAAGGTGCTCAAGCTTGGATAGAGGAGACCAATTGGTGGGAAGGCGAAAGCTACACATACCATAGCATGGATAGTGGATGCAGATTAGAAACTACCAGGAAGGTGTCTGTATCCAGACAGATTGAGATTATAGGGGGCATGGATTTTAAATAGTGTTGTCATTCGAGATAAAAAGAATAGTGTCTGTCGTGTGCAATATATGAATGCTCACTATTCTAGTGGAAGCACCACTATAGCCAGTGAAAGCACGAGTGAGGATGTTTTGAAAATCATACCCTGAGAAGGAAATCACTCTGAAGGGCTGTGCTGACAATTTTGAAAGGTTTAGGGACTGGCAGTTTCGACAGGCCAGGCAATACAAGATTAAATTAGATGCCCAGCATTAGACACACTGGTTAAGGGGTGAATCTGGGATGTGTGCCAACTCTGCAATTTCTGCATTTGAACACTTTCCTTACCAGTTCTTACCATGAACTAAAATAATCTAATTTTCTAAAACTGACTTGGAAAGTACCTGATCATTATTCAAAACAAATATTATAGAAGGGTATAAAACAGAATGATGCTGGCTTGATTCTCTCCATCATCAAGAGAAGTATAGAAGTACCAGCATACCAATCAGTGTGATTTTAACAGATGTAATCTGGGTTGGTCTTTTGTATTTTAAAGCTTTACATAGTTCCAAAACACTGGCTTGTGAAATTGTCATTTTAAAACGTGCAAAAAACTTTCACTTTTATTACAAAAATGCAAAGCATGTTTTTGTGTCAAATGATCAGACTTTAAAATATGCTTGCCCGAGTCCTGCACATCTGGTCCACTCACTTCTGTCTACCACCCCTTCCACTCAAATATTCTACATAAGAAGAAAGATAAAGTAATGGGCTTAAAGATGCCACCAGCATGCGAGGAGGTAAACTTCACAGAAGACAGTACAGTAATGTACGCGATATTAGATGATTTGACCAGGATCACTTTATTGTCAGCTGGCAAAGCCAAGATTCAAGCATGAATGCTTTGGTTCCAAATTTGGATACTTATTCATCTCTTGGACTAACGGTTTATGCTCATCGTTGGAGGTGATTGCCTAGGTTTTACAACACCCCATCTGAACAAACCAATTTCTAGACTTTCACCATAAGGATGACATGTTTGTTTTTAGCAAACCCTATCTGGTGCAGGTACATTGCTGATCATAGCACCTGTTGTGCTGCAAGACCAAGTACATAAGCAGGCAGGTTTATAGATTTCACACAAAGGAAAGGCTCAGTCAGTCTTACAGGAATGTGCTAATCTAATCTTGCATAGGAACACATATCCCTGCAATGAATGCTTAACACACCGACATAACTTCAGAACCATTGTGGCACTCAATTTACCAATATGCATTTCAAATTTGGCTATTGAACATGACCAACATAATTCCCACATGAAGGAAAGAATGCTACAGGGGTTGTGACGCAAGGAGAACACAAACTATATATACCACAGTGAACACATAAAGCATTACATGATGAATTGATTGAGGCATAATGTACTTGCCAAAACAGACATAATGTACTTGCCAAAACAGACAGGCAATAGGTTTAGAGCCTCAACACCATGCCATAAAATATCCTGACTTGTGCTATTTAAGTCTGGTGAACAAAGGATTCTTACTACTTTAGATCAGGGAGCTTTGTGGGGCCCCCTCCAAGTTGGGGCCCTGGGCAAGTGCCCCTTTTGCCCTCCCATAAAAACGTCTCTGTACTCCTGTCAGGTGAGATCCAGTGTTTGCCCACCATAGTGAAAGACTGTGCCTTCATGTCTCTGTCACTTTCTTTCTAATGGCCAGTGGTTTCTCGTTTTTTAGATCTTTGGTTGATGGCGATATCCTGTTTTGGAACATTTCTGCGCCTTGACGTGCAGGTGTTCTGTGGGCGATGTAGAGGACCATACACAGGAGCCTTTTCTAGATTGGTAGCCAGTGGGGGTGGGGGGGATGGGGTGTTCTGAGAGCTGGTAGTCCCTCCTACTAGTCGCAGTTTTGGATCATTGCAGTCTTTTATGTGAGTCAGTCAGGCACACCTGGCTGATTGCAGTTTGTGAAGCCTAGTGTATTCTTGAAAGAATCAAGATGACCACCAGCACTGTGTGTGTGAAGGAGAGGTAAGACTTCATCGGTCAGATAGTGAGGTGCGGTAGGACTTCACCGGTCGTATAGTGAGCCGTGGTGGCGAGGTAGGACTTCACCGGTCGGGTATTGAGGAGAGGTAGGACTTCACCGGTCGGGTATTGAGGAGAGGTAGGACTTCACTGGTCGGATAGTGAGGCGAGGTAGGACTTCACTGGTCAGATAGTGAGGCGAGGTAGGACTTCACTGGTCAGATAGTGAGGCGAGGTAGGACTTCACTGGTCAGATAGTGAGGCGAGGTAGCACTTCACCGGTCGGATAGTGAGGCGAGGTAGGACTTCACCGGTCGGATAGTGAGGCGAGGTAGGACTTCACCGGTCGGATAGTGAGGCGAGGTAGAACTTCACCGGTCGGATAGTGAGGCGGGGTAGGACTTCACCGGTCAGATAGTGAGGCGAGGTAGGACTTCACCGGTTGGATAGTGAGGCGAGGTAGGACTTCACCGGTTGGATAGTGAGGCGAGGTAGGACTTCACCGGTCAGATAGTGAGGCGGGGTTAGGACTTCACCAGTTGGATAGTGAGGCGGGGTTAGGACTTCACTGGTCAGATAGTGAGGCGAGGTAGGACTTCACCGGTCGGATAGTGAGGCGAGGTAGGACTTCACCGGTCGGATAGTGAGGCGAGGTAGGACTTCACCGGTCGGATAGTGAGGCGAGGTAGAACTTCACCGGTCGGATAGTGAGGCGGGGTAGGACTTCACCGGTCAGATAGTGAGGCGGGGTAGGACTTCACCGGTCAGATAGTGAGGCGAGGTAGGACTTCACCGGTTGGATAGTGAGGCGAGGTAGGACTTCACCGGTCAGATAGTGAGGCGAGGTAGGACTTCACCGGTCAGGTATTGAGGCGAGGTAGGACTTCACCGGTCAGATAGTGAGGCGGGGTAGGACTTCACCAGTTGGATAGTGAAAATGGCAGAAGTACTTACTGCGTTACATTGGGGGTCCCGCATGAGTATGTTCTGCATTTCTGACGATTCTTCATCACTTTAGTTTAGGACAGTTATCAGTTTACAAAAAGTGTTTCAGGTGTGACGGGGAATTATTTCAATTTTTTGGGGGGTTGAGTTTTCGGCGATTGTCTTGTGAGCTTGCAAGATTTTGTTCTTCAACTGGGTCACATAGTTTGAGGAAGGGCGAGAGGCTAATTCCTTAGGAACTCGACAGGTAAAGCCAGGGATCACATTTGGGGATTTGCCTTGCTACCCCTGTGGTCTCCCTTGCTACCCCTGGTTATTTTATTTAATTAAAGCGCCTGGGCTGTGGCCAGTGCCATTGTTTCTGGAGTGGCTGGCTTTCTTGTTCCGGGGTTTCCATAAGTGTAACACTTCGAGCAATGACCCTAAATAAGAAAGAATAGGAAAAACAAATAATTTGTCTTTCTGGAATTCTATACAATAATTTGGGTGGGAGGGCAGCTAGATAAACAAGGCATACAATACAGACTGTGCAACAGCGCCATCCTAGATATGAAATGAAACTGGTATAAAATGGGTACATCGATGAGCCGTCACAGGGACCCCAGATGTACAAGATCACAGGGCTCGCAGCATAGGGAGGCCATCGGTGTGTGCAACAGTGCACACATGTGGGGCTAGTTCAATGCAAGCCTTTTGTTGGGCGTCTCTAGACGGGAGCTTCAAATGCGTGCATTCCCTGTTAGATGGACCCCCACAAATGAAATGGCAATATTTATTGGCATGAAATGATTGCCAGATGTTGGGGACACCTGGATGCCTGCAATGCACTTTTCACGAGGGCGCCTAGAACAAAACCTAATTGTGCAGAATGGGGCATAACTCGTGAGCCATCCTAGTGAGTACAATGCATTCTGTTTAACATGCATACCCAGAATAGGAAGCAACACACTATGAACAAGAACGCCCATATGGGGCGCACAACAGAACACCTTATGTTGTATGGCATTTGCATAGTGCCTACTGCCATTGGTATGGCTTCAAAGCACTGTGGGGCTAAATGCCCTTTTGAAGGCTGTAGTCCGAGATGAGACGCGAAGAAAGGATTTCTAAAATGAGTGTGCGTTTTTCACCAGCCCGAAGGTGGGTAGGGGGTGGCTAGGTCCCCAACAACCCATAGTTACCAGGTGAGGGAACAGAAACTATGTGTACAGCTCCTCTTACCTTTGCGTGGGTCGCCTCTGTATTGGAGGTGGCGATGCGTCTTTTGTGTGTGATCGAGTAGTGCTTGAGAGGTGTGAAGCTGGAGGAGTTCTATGTGCACACAGCAGAGTACACCTCATTGGATGCGAGGCATGATCGAACAGTCATGCCTTTTTTCTTAGGAGCACATGCATGCACGGAGCATGTAAAGTGGCAATGCACTTCACAGGAGCATCCAAAGTTCAGAATGTGCTATATATCCATTTAAAGGGACACCTAGATGTGAAGCGACTGTACAGTAAACAGTAAATGCAATGTACACTTTTGGGGAGGAAGTCTGAAACTGTCCCCAACGGTGCAGAAATTGGGGATTATACCGCACGCTTTCTTGGCAACAAAGTGACGCCGTGTGGAAGACCTTGTTATGCTGGGGTAAGGGGGGGTACTTTAATCTGACAGCATGAAGCGCAAAAAGTGGCAGTACGCCTTAACATGGACATGTATAAAAACAGCAACATACAAACGGGCCCTTTTCAATTCTACGGTCTCCGGGGGCCTCCTACATGCAAATCACCTCGGGGCGCAATTCCCGCGTAAATGCCTGGCGAGGATGCCATTGTCGAAAGCACATGCTTAAAAGAGCGTTCGCCAGTTGTGCCGTGTGACAAAATGGCTGTTTTGCCTAAAAGCACTTTGCGTGTTGGCATATGTTGGGGAAGCTAACCCTTCAAATACATGGATGCAAAGTGCTGTTGGCTGAAGCCAGGAGTTGCTTGTCGTGTTATGCATGACGTGCGGCTAATTGGGGTCCCTGGGATGCATTTCCATCTATGTGGGGTCTCCCAGATTTTCTTTTGGTTTTCGGATCTCCATTGCAAGCTGCCACGCATGTCCGAGCAGCCAGCACTATGCCATTGGTTGGTGTCCAAATGGGCCTCCCGGCCATTCAGTCTATATCTGAATTCACCAGCATCCATATGCCACCATGTAAACCTGTTGCCGGGCATCAGAAATTGGCATGTTGGCAGCAATGGCGTTTTGCATTTAGAAAGTGCTCCAGCTGATGTTACTATTGCCCGATCTGCTGAACTCTGCAAATTGCCGGAAACCTTCATGACTACTTCAGGAAAGACTTCCACACGATTGTAGGAGATATTTATGCAGCCTCAATTGATGTAGGAGATATTTATGCAGCCACAATTGATGCAGGGGAGTCTTTCCCTCAACGATCCAGCGCTCCGCGAACAGTCCTCGCCCCTGTGCAGTAAGGAAGCCAAGAAGCAGAGTGGTGTGTAGAAATTAATGGGAACATTAATATCTGCACAGCCCTTCTCACTCTGCAGCGGAGCAGCTGGCTGCCTCTGCTCTAGTCCCTGCCCCCTCACCATCGTCCTATTGGAGTAACAGACGAAGAGCTACAATTGGAAAGCCGTACATGAATCCGTGCAGCATTCCTATACTGCGTCGAGTGTATGAAATAAGATGTGCGTCCAGGCAGCAATTCAGATTATACCCTCGCGTAGAAACAGAAGGATGCTACCGGGAAGGGTGCCCACTACCAAGATCCCAGAATGCAGTTATGAGTAATATGGATGAACTCTTAAGCAAAGTCTGAAGACGATAGAATTGGGTCATAAAGGAGATGGATGAACCTATGCTGAAACGATATGAAAATACTTAAATCTGATATAACTGAATCGGGAGAAACATGTACCTAAAGTCAAAGTAATCGTGGATGTAAGAAGATGAAGTAACATGCTGACCGATAACTGTAAAATATGCTGTAACACGGGGTAGAAAAGGTACATAGAAGCTTGCTAAAAAGAGGTGTACATGCAACATTCAGGACGGCCATTGAAAGATAATGGCCGACAGCCTGTGTATCAACCCGGTTACCTCAAAAGATGAGCCTCGGAATGCATATTGAAGAAATGATGAAGAAGCTGTTTTCGTGTGGAGAATAAGGGAGTACCTTAGCCTGGGATGAAGGCTAGTTCGAGTCCAAGGAACGGACCACGTGCACATGACCTATTTCTGCTAACGTTAGGAGATGCACGGACATTTGCAAATGCCAAGTGTTGAACAATCGCAAGGGCATAAGCCTATGTGAGCTGGAGTGAGCAAGTCTCTAAAGGCCAGAGGGTAATGGCACCCAATCGAATCGTCCGACACCACAGGTGGAGCTAGTGATCTGCTCCTGCTCCCTCAAATGTTCCAGAACAGTGAGAAGACTACAAGGTGCATAATAAACGGAAAGCCTTGGCTAAGGATCAGGTTGATGACATACGATGGACTAATTGAGAACTGTCACAATGTTGCAGTTACCAACCCACTGCCATATTCTGTGCTATAGTCCGTACACTATGTATGTAGCAGTAGCTCATGGTGCGTCCTACAAACAAGGGTCATCCACCGAGATATACACTTATGAATCTATAAGTAGACATATTTCCCTAATCATTCCCTCCCGGTAGTAGGTTTTGCAGAATGTCATGAAGGATGATGTCATAAATTACGTGTGAAAAAGTATATAAACCCTGAACAAACAAGAGGCGTGATTACACATGCTTCTATTCTGGTAGCTCTAGAACACGATGCTTTCTTTCATTGAGATGAAAGCAATATTTTACCATATTCCTTGGGTCTGTCCGGTTATTTGGTCTACGATATATACTGGTAATTCAATCTAGCGCATAGAGGACACTTCAAAGTGATGGAGCACAACGTTGTAACCCAAATGCTTTTATTTCCCGACAATTGGTTTTTCGCACAAATTGAAAACAGTTGGTTTAGGGGTTTAGGTTAACGCGGATCATGGATTTTGTAACCTCACAACTTGTACAGTTTTCAATCTTTGGTTATTTCCACCCTGGTTGCATAGATCAGTCTCTAGAATACTTAAGATACCTGGGTCACAAACAAAATATTAATGTACAGAATTGTGCCACACCCTGGACCTTGCGGAACAATTGACTTCACAATATACTTTGCATGGGGTTACTTTATGACCTGCAACACCTTGAAACATGACTGATCATGCACTTGGTAATACACTTTACATTAATAAATGCTGCACTTTCCTATTGGCAAAGCAATTTCACACATGCTGCGCTCTTTATTTTTAATCTCCCTGCAGTGCTAGAGTTGAAAATAACAACAAAACACTTATATGTATGTGGAACCCTTCTAGCACTGCTTTAAGGCCCGGTCTGCAGAATGGGGAAACAGTTATAAGTACACCCCATCCCTTTATTGGATTGTGGAGTTAGCCACAAAGGGATACACACATTTTAAATGATTAACTTTTAATCGGCACCAGGAGAGAGAGAGATTGGAGGTTTCCAGCTCACCCTCTGTTCTTCGACTCTATGGAAGTTGTTATTAAAAATGATTTAGTAACGCATGCCAAGTAGCTACTTAGTATGCCCACCCAATCAATAAGGGGAAAATATTAAATCGAAACTGATGCCCCACAAGAGTTGGTTTGGTGGGAAAAGTTTACTTGCCAAGAATTTCCAGGTTTTCTGCTCAGGAAAGGACTGCAAGGCTTCTGGATACTCAGGGGAGACTTGGTTAGACAAACTCTCCGGGTTCAATCATGGAGAGCTCCAGAATCCATCCTGTATTTGCCTCTCCAGGTTTCCTCCCAGATTTAGTCTTCCTCCTGGTCTATTCCACCTCACAGGCCATGTTGGTGCTCAACAATTGTTTCCAGTGGTTCTTGCTCGGATTTCCGACGGCGCTCCCTTTTTCCCCATTGTGCATCTCAGTATAAATCTTGACCCACTCGCCCAAAATATCCAATTTAGGAGAAATTGGATCATGGACTATTAATTACAATTAGACATCTACTTTCCTCCCTTTTTAAATAAGGCAGAGCCTGTTTGTATGGATAGGTTCCTTTAGTTACTAAGCCGCATTCTTGGAAGTTTAACTCCACCCCCTTGAATTATCTTTCTGAACAACTTGACAGTTGCAGCTGAATCTACAACATGGCCATTTTTGAACATTTACAAAAACTTCATAAAATGTCTGCCTGAATTTGTCTGACCATGCCGGACTTTAAGAAATGTGTCTGGTATCGACACGATGTTGGTTTGAAAGGAAGATTTTTGTAATTTATTCAACAAATAAGTCATCAACACAAGATGTTCTATACAGATATCGAATTCAATAAACTATAATCTCCCCGAATCTCTACTTCGTGACATTTTCTGGGAAGCCATCATCACATTTCAGCTTAAAACTTCAGTTCCCAAGGTTGCATTTTTGAGAGTTCCTTCATTAGAAGGGGCTTTCCATGAGCTTTTCATACATGTTTGAATTATTTGAGTTTCCATTCTGTGAGATAATGGCCCAAGTATGATCCTCCACACAATCCTATGTAAAACTAATCACATGCATATTTAAACTTCAATTGCACATTACATTTCTTTTGTTCAAACATAGACATCAGTCTGGGCCATCTGCTTTGTTTATTCTGCTGACCCTTAAGGAACTTGGCATCTTTTCTCAGTTCACCCCTGTTAACTGGGTCTCATGTTCGGTGGTCATCTACACCTGATTACACACCCTGTTAATTTCTTGGTTCTGAGCTTCAAAGAGATGAAGATAAAAACAGAGCTTGACCCTTGCATCTGATGGGGGAAGGTGAGCGGTTCTGGGCCTTCGAATCTCATGAGAAAAGTCTTTTGGGCCAAGCACAGCTTTTCTTGCACAGGGAACTGGTATTAATTTAACATATAAGACCTACTTTAATATCTCGCATTAGGCCATGAATGTCCAACTTCAGATTACAATGTCATTTGAATGGTTCAGGCCAGTGCGTTTCCTAATAAATGGTTCCTTCCAACCCAAACCGCCAAATGTTTTCATTTCTATGGCAGCTTGCTCTTTGGAGAAAAATGCATTTCAGTGGCTCAATAGCCTGTAATGGAAGGTAGGTCTCATTTCTGTTCAGCCTGGTAATTCGCATACAGCCCACTTTATTTTTCCTTTTTCTGACAGAGAGTTTGGGCAGTGTTGCAATTTTCATAGTGACCTTTCGGTCTGACAGTCAAGTGTGCTTTCAAATTGCTGGAAAGAATCTCTGCATTTTTAGGCCCCAGTCAGTCACATGCAGTTTTCTTTTGTCTTGTGGCTGAAGGAACCCCACAGGAATTAACTGGCATTTCTTGAACCTAAGTTATATTTCAGAGGTCTTTCTGAAAGAAAACCGGAATCCCTTTGAAGGTGAACTGCATCTGCTTGGCCCGGTGGCAGTTCCATTAATACATGAATTGAAGCCATTTTTGGTTTGATATGGTGGCCTATAGCAATAGTTAGACTCAGTAAACCCTAAAGCAATAGTTATACTGACCAAAATCCTTTGGTGTCAATCGTAGTCTGGTTTGACTCATTCAACTTTCACTTTGTGTACCCATGTCTGGGACTGGGTTTCACCCAAAACAAATCATTTGGGTCTAGCCCTATAAACTGTTCTCTCGTCAGAGGATGTCCCCTTCCCAAGAGGACATGATCTATCCCCGTGGGGTTAGCTTGGAACCATTCCATCAAAAGCATCCCTGTCAGGACAATGAAGAAGTTGCACCATGGTGGTAACATGAGCCTCTTTGACGTAAGGCAGACCTGGGAGAGGGGATAGGGGATTGGGGATTAGGGCAGGAGAGAAATGATTCAGAAGGGCCCCATAGTCTTGCCATCTTATAGGCTACTTGCAAGGTCTGTATCTGTTACGCTCACCTGGTATCCACGGGGATGCCACCCAGCCAGTTGGTCGTTGGTGCCCTTCCCAATGATTCCCTGGTGTGGTCTCGGTGTCTATGGGATTCCGCCTGGAAATGAAGACTATATTAGGACTGGGCGACCAAGGTAAGTTTTCCCCACCTCCCTTGTGTTTCCAGCCCCTCCAGGTTCTCTTCTCACCTGGTTGTCGGAATCGGTGGGCTCTCTGGGCAGGGGCGCGTTGTCTTTTGTGGGCGCGGGCGTTTCAATTAACTTCACTGACTACTGCCCTTGTAGTGTCTTTCAGGTAGGTCTTATTGCGATTGATGGCATTGTAATTCTTGCATGCCTTTTTCTCTGTTCTAATGTCATCTCCCTAGGAGCGCGGAGTGTCCGCTTGGAGAACTGGATATGCTGGTTCTCACCGGGAGATGGCGCGCTATAGTGCTATGATGCGGTAAGGAGGCGCTTTGCGTAGCGCAGCGATGTCTTGTCCTCACTGACCTGTGCTTCTCTTTTCGTAGGTCGCAGTGAGTTCCCAGCGCAGATGGAGTTCCGGAGCTATGCCAGCCGAAAAGCAACCAACCAGGTAAGTCTTTAAGCGCTTTGTGTTTGTAGTGTCTCCACTACCTCCTTTAATGATGTCTTTCTCCTTTTCTCAGGTCCTTCGATCCGGGCGGTGAACTCCACCAACAGAGCTGCCCAGGAGTGCGAGCAGTGAAGAATGATGAATGCAGGTGAGATTCTGCTGCTAACGATGTTCTTGGTTTTTCTGCAGGTCCGGAATTCACCAGGCTCGTGAGAAAGCTGGACACAGTGAGCGTCACGTTGCTAGAAGCAAATAACTTGAAGCGTGTTGTCTTGTTCGGGTGTGGTTTAAATAGCCACTGTAAAGTAGTCCATGTAAAGTAGTCCCTAGGCCACCACACCCAAAACACTAGACCGCATAGCTTGTTTCTAGGAACCAAGCTATGTGGATGCCTCCATGTTGGCTGAAAGCCTAAATAAAGTAGTTCCTCAAGCAGATGTCTTTCCTTACTGATGAGTCTGGCGCCAGGACTCGCCCCAAGAGGGCCTGAGAAGTGGATGCCAGGACTTGTTAGTGATCCAAGCCCTGATTCCACCTGGCCAATGGGCTGAGGGTCGTGACAGTATCTCCTCCTCTTTTATAAAGTACTCTGGGGCCAGCATTAGCAGGAAAAGACTCCTCACAGCAGCCAGGATGGAAGGCTTGAAATGTACCTTGCTTGGCAAATTTAGCAAGAAGGGGGTGAGAGCATCACCTTAAATTAAGTCTTCTGAGCGCACCAGAAATATTTAATTAGAACTTTATTCGTGTAAAGTAGGCCAAAGGCTTTCTTAGGAGACAACCATGCCCTCTATCACTCACCTTTGGGGACCATTTGGTGTGACCCAACGCCTGTCTGAAGCTGAGACCACTGTTGGACGCTGTCCACTAGTGTGGCAGCCCTGCAAATATTCCTGTTTCCTGACTGCGTGTTAGCTATGCTTTCCTAGACATTGCCAGCCTGTCCCAAGCTTCTTCCTACCAGGTGTGGCTGCTGCGTGTTGAACCAGTGTGTAACCCATTCGACCCACTCACCAACCCAAAGCAGAATTGCCATCTCGGGAGAGCCTCAGATCGAGGCTCTAAGCCTGAAGAACAAGACTGAAGGGTAGTTGTAGTGGTCCTGACACTGTGGCTTTAAGAGCTCTGGTAAATTAAGATTCCCCTGGTTAACTTTTTAAGACCTACTTTGTGAATATTGCTACGACTATTGCAGGTCTACCAATGTCTTCAGTCCCAGGTGTCTGGTAAATTCAAATGGCTGCATTTTCCATACAGGAGTGGGTTATTAGTTTGTTTTTAAATTATACATCTATACTTTATTTTTTATTTTTTTTAATTTATTGAACCTTGATTGGACTTTTTCTGGGGGCTACAGTACTATTGTCAGTGCTTCCATGCTGACTCAGGCACCCTTCCCCTTGGTACATGCTACTTTGCAGGCAGAGGTGGTGGTGTACCTTTCATGTTGTGCCTGTTTCACCTTGGATTAAGATCACTGCTGGTTCAGTAGTAGTACCTGAGCCTGAACTCTGCAGAGCAGTTCCTCCTCCAGCAATGATGCTGTGGACCCAGATTTGGGTAGATGGGTGGAGGGTAAACACACATCCTAACACAAAGACCACATGATAAACTTAACCTGCTGCAAATACACAAATTGTCTTCTACGGATGGCATACCCAAACATTGTCAAACACGAATAGAAGGTGTTATTGTTTTGTGATAAATGTTCACTTCCATTTTAAGCCCTCCTAATGTGCTCAGAGGGAAGAGGTAGTTGGCTGGAGATTAGGAAGGGGCTACAGTTGCAATTTTGGACTATAGCTTTTAATGCCATCAAACTAATGCCACTGTGACCACCCAGATCCTACTTTGCTAGTCCCAGACTTTGCCAGCAATTGCTTTCTGGAAGTTGTAGCCTTCATTAAATCTAAGGGCACACATTGACTTTGTAGAGGGCAGCTCCACGCCTCTGCAGGAAACCCTGCCCCCCCCCCACCTCCCATATGTTGGAGACCTGATTTTGTGCCATGTTTTACACCAGCAGTTGTCAATATCGCTGCGTGTTTGAAAGATACTCATTGAGACAACACTACCAAATGTATCCGTGAAGTGATGACGACCTAAGTGAGGAACTCTCTGAAGGAATATGAAAAAGAGCAAAGAAAGCAGCTTGTGACGTCATCAGAAACCTATACGATGACCCGAAATACTGGCTGAAGAGGATGGATGGACCCTCATAGAAACTGGTAAAGAATCAAGAGAACCTTTTAAATACGAAACACGTGCACAAAGTGCTGCAGAGAATCCACCGTTCAATAATTGTACAGACGCTGAAACGCATGTACACCAAGTCATCATAGAAGCTGGCTATACGTAGTGAATAGAATGCAGGAGAAGCTGCCCTTGTATAGAAGCCTGATTGGTATCATGAATTTAGTAAGCTGGGACTTGTGAAGAGGAAAAGGAAAACGTGTGTTGCTGAATCGTGGAGCTGCATGGCGATTTTGTCTGGCCTGGATTAAGGACTGAAGTAGTCCACGTCCGCTATCTATTCTGGAGAGGAGCGAACATGCGAAGGATGAATCGTCCCATGTTAAGGAGCTAAGAAAACGCCAAGTGGTATTTATTTAAAGCATTTAAAACCTGCAAAATGGACCAAATAGTGGTCTGCTGTCACGTGAGCCAAGGATGAATAGAGTTTGGTCGATAGTGAGTGCGAGCACTCGCATGCTTCTGAAGACGGGAATACTTTTGCAAGGCCAAGATCAAAGACCACCTTCATGGCAGAAGGCAAGGGTGATGAGAGATGCTGGGCTAATTGGGTGGGGAGGTAGTGTCATGCCCCATCTCCTTGCACCTGGGTCTTGGTTTACGTGCTGCAAAGTGAATCAAATGTGCCAGACCTGGCACTAGCATGCCAACCAATTGTAGTGGTCCATATAACAGGACCTGAGAAACTGTATCTAATGTTTCTGAAGATTATATGTTTTAGAGGTATGTATATATTGTCCACCTGCTAGTGGGCAGCCAATCACAATCCTAGTTCCTACATAAGATATACCTAGATGTTCCCCTTAACCCTATCCTGACCCTTTAGTAGGTTTTTCATTATTTGCCACATAGTATGAGGTCACCTCTGATATACATCAGAACTGTTTTGTGAAAGGATTGCTGAGAACCTGAGCTTACATCCGTTGATGTTCATTATGAGCTCCCTGTTTCAGATAATTGTTAATAAAAAGGTACTTTGCCATCTTCCTGAGTTGGTTCGGTTATTTGGACGGAGTTATTCTGTGTGAACCCATCCATTACATGCACATTCCTAAAGGGCTCTAAGCTCAAATGTACGCCTCATCCTTAATCTTTCCCATTGCCAACCATTGGCATCTGATGCTCACCTGGGATCCAACCATTCCCTTATGTCGTGTTAGGACCAAATGGAAAGGAGGCTCTTCCAACCCACTACTAGCCTGACACTTGAATGACTCGCACTGTTGGCAGAGGTTTTCGTGGGTGTCAGTCCCCATTTGCTTCAATAAACACACCTGACAAACCTGCTTGATTTCACCCACCTTGAGTGTCAATAGGTTTGGAGTTGCATGAATGGTGTGTGGCATAAAGCTGGGTTAGTCGTATTAAAGGTGAACACGTTTTTGAAAACTGGAATAACTGCAAACATAGTAAAGGGCACAGAGTGGTCTACACGCTGATGAGCAGAGTAAAGTAATTTGTGCATGCATCATTTGGAGCTGGAATGATGCCCACTAGCACAGCGGCAGTATGGCACCTTCTGGCTAGTCCAATGAACTGCCAAGGTGAGAGTTATGGAAAAATGAACAAAAGTGGTTGGTGGTTCCGCATCCGGACTCCCGAGGGGAAGCAATCGCCTTCCCTTAGAATGGACGCATTCGACCCCCCCCCCCCCCCCCACCCCCGAACCACCTTTACTCTCATAAGAAAGACCATACAAATGGTTTGCAAGGCTCGTTGCAGGATGATACTGGTAGCCCCGTTCTGGCCCAGGCAGACCTGGTTCTCCAACCTGCTTCAGTTGGCAGTGGTAGGATCCTAGGCCAATCTTATGTCCCAGAACAACGGGATGCTCTTTCATCACTATCCAAGCTCCCTCAAATTGACTGCATGGCTCCTGACCCACCTGAATTCCGAAATATCTCTCTGGAGTGCTGGCACCCTGGTAGCAGCAAGAGCCCCTTCCACCAACATCTAATATGGCCAAAAGTGGAAAGGATTTTGTGCATGGTGTGCACAACAACCTAATCTGCAGCCACTAGCTATAACACCTAAACTCCTTTGTATCTATTGCTGTTAGCTACAGAAGGCCTGGTGGTCTCTTCCATCAATGTGCACTTGTCGGCGATATCAAGAATTACACGTAAAAGAACATCTTATCCGCTCTACAGTAACAGGCTAATTGGGGCCTCTTTCGAACCTTTCCTCACAGAAAAGTATTCCACCTGTACAGAGCCTCAACCTGGTTCTGGCAGGCCTTATGAAGCCTCAATCTGAACCCATGTTAACAACCCACATCAAGTTTCTCTCTTGGAAGGGGGCTTTGTAGGTGGCCATTACATCTAGACGGGTTTCAGAACTCAAGCCTTGACTATTGATTCTACCCATCTACGGTCCATGAGGGACAGGGTGGTTCTCTCCCCGAACCCACATTTCATTATTAAGGTACCATCTGAATTCCATGAAAATGCAACGATCGCTCTACTAACATTTTTACCAAATGCCTCTTCTCCAGCAGGAAAAGACACTGCACTCACTAGATGTTGAAAGGGCACTGAAATATTACTTTGATCGCACAAAATCATTTATATCCTTTAGAAAACTCTTCATAGCCTTTGGCCTATCCAATTCAAGGGAGACATTTGGAAATTTGCATCTCAAGATGGGTGGCATCTACAATATCTTTCTGCCACGCAAAGGCCAACAGGTCAACGCCCAGAGCACATTCCACGAGAGCCATGGCTGCCTCAGTGGCTTGCTGGTCGGGGGTACCCATCAGACAAATGCCAAGGTGCAACATGGGCGGTGCCCCACACATTCACCAGGCATCACTGCTTACACCAGCAACATGCTGAAGATGTGCAAATGGGACAGGCAGTCCAACAACTGTTCGGTGAAGTAAGCCCTGCAGCTTAAATCTGAGGGTTAGCTGCTGGGGCAGTGCTATACACTCAATGTCCCATGGGGGCTGTCAAAAGCACCCCCAACGACATTGATGGGACACTGAAGGTGTCCACGTTTTCCTTAGGAAAATGACTAAGTTAAAGTTACTGGGGTTTCTCAGCCTGACGTGGAATATTCACAGCTTGTGAATCCATGGAGTTGCAGGTAGGAAACTACTCCATTTTCGTCGCCATCATTAGAGGCCTCTGACATACCAGACAAACAAGCTGTTCGGCAGAGCATCAATGCTCTACTTCCTATCTTGCCCTTTGCTTGTGGATGAAGATAAGTTGAGGGCTTTTGCAAACAACAAATGCAACTATAAGGTTTATTGCGATCGGGGAAAAATTGAGAACTGGGGCTGATGACCCTCAAAAATGTCCTTCATCTGAAAACTGCTATGGAAGGAGGAGTTTGTGCAACGGTCTATCTTGCTGTACTTGCAATCCAGCAAAAGATAACGAGAATGGGACTATAACAGCCCTGCAGCAACTGCATACTAAGATGGTGATAGAGGTGGAAGACATTGAAGATTGGCTCAATTTTACCTGTGGGTACCCACCTGGTTGGCAAACCCATTCAAAATATTATTGGCCGTACTGGTCCTGATGGCTATTTGTATCTTAAAATTTGTGACGTAATGTAACATGGGCAAGAAGACACTTGAAATGGCCATAAAAGTAGATCCCAAGTACATGTGTATATGCAGATGTACCCCCTAGACCATTTTATTGGACCTCCTCGGACATTGTTCGAATGTCCCGTTGATCCATATAATTCCACTGGATGGATAGTGAAGCTGTTGGGATTGCTGCTTTGTGACTTGTGGTCCTGAAGAATGCATTGCATGATGAGGCAGCTTGATGGGGGGACCGGGGAGGGTCAGCAAAATATGGATACACAAAGATTACTATAACACAATGGGCAAAATATGGGGTGGTCAAATTTGACTAGCGGAGGAATGTGATGGTGCAGAAGAATACATCATTACTACATTCGGCCCAGACCCTGGGTGAGAAATGTTAATAGTTGAGGCTGCCTTGCCACCCTGTGTAACCTGGGGGGGTTGATCCATGATATTGTGTGTGTGTGTGTGTGTGTGTGTGTGTGTGTGTGTGTGTGTGTATATATATTCCTGTGTACCGAGAAAAGGACTTGGTACACTGATAGGGCAGGTGAATTATAGGTAGATAAATGCTTAATACAAGGGCAGGGAAATCATTATATGACAGATATACAGGATGCGGCTATAGGTCGCTAATATGGAGACCGGGAAACTGAAGTGCAGCCATTTTCCTACAGCAGGCCAAAAGAAAAGCAAGGCCGCAGACGAGATGCTGAATTCATAAAGCATTTTTATTTGGAAGCTCTGAGCTGCTCGCAGTAGTTCGCGGCAAGCACCAAGGTCTGAAGGGAAATATTAGTATTAAATTAATGGAACTCCGGCATAAGATAACAGTTCCCAGCACAAGAAGTGGTTGACTCCAAAGGTTGTTTTTTAATAAAAGCACAAACCTCCATTGATATCCTGATGCACGTGATCCATCAAGCCAAAAGACTTTCTATAAAGTATCTAGCGGAATAAGTGGCCATAGGGAACAAAACCTGCACGTTAGACTGAGCGAAAACCTTGTTAAGTATGATGTGCGTGCCTGTACACAAGTATTTCTTGGTGCGACAAGACAAGGGAGGGTAGACTCGGAGGACAAAGCTATGATCTTAGTAGGACTCGTCATTCAGATCGTGTAAGTAGCTAGGGGAAGTGCCAGGGAGAGGGCAAGGGGAATGGCAGCGCACCTCTGGCTAAGTGCAAAGGAGGCAGGGGACCTGTAGAGTTAGTTACAGCCCCTAAGTGCACGGTAGGCCGGGAGGCAGTGCAGGGGTGACTGGTCATGGAGGGGCCTGGTACCCAGTGCAACTCCAAGGGTAGCCAGGCCATCAGCCAGTGCAGAAGATGGGTGGGTCAGCAGGGGGATGGAGAAAAACGGAAGGTCTTAGCAGCTTCCGGAACTTCAGGTGGTCCGACTCAAGTTTGAGAGGCACAGAGGGGCCATTCCAGAGGGAATAGAAGAAAATAGTGACCTACATACAAGAAATACTGGCTATTAATTACGAGCCAAACACAGATAGGATACCTGCAGAACTCTTTCAGCATGCGCACTGACGTAGCACAAGGCCATTTTCAAAGCATCGGGTTTGCCTCATCACCTCTGGATGATGGGAGTATTCTTTAATTGGAAATATGGCACACCATGGAAGGCTCTTCCCCCCACTTACGTATTGCTCATATCTTGACACCATGTCTGGGTGCCCAAGGTCAGTAAGCGAGATGCCAGTTCATCCCCTTGTCACACAATGTATGTCAGATAATATATACCAATTAGCTGTCCCTATGTATTAATTGCGGTATGTGTCTAGGTGGGGCCATCGGATACATTTTAACCAGTTGAATGATTAACCTCTAAACATCCTAGATGTAGGTCTAACCATTAGCCGACCCCACTTCCACATAGGTTTTGTAAAATGATAAGTGTAATGTGATGTCATTTCTGACTTGTTTGCAATTGTTGGAACCATGAGAACTAGGAGACGAAATGCTTGTATGCTGTTCCGGCTTAGATTTGCTTGAATAAAGATGGGATTTGACATGCACCCTAGTCCTCCATCATTGTGCATCATTCTAAGTGTGTGATCGTGGGCATCGGCATCACCGTAACAATGACAATGTCATGGTGGGGATAAACAATGTGTTTGTGGGCAGTACATTGGGGACCGGTTAGGCAAGGGAATTGCCTCCTGTGCACTAGCTCCCACTGCAAAAACCTACCAAATCCTTTGATCACTAAAGTGGTTAGATATTAGAACAGTGGTTATACTTTGATGCAAGGCTTAGTGGGGGAACTCTGAACCACTCATTCATAATTCACCTCTCAGCAAGTGAACTTATGTGAAATATGCAACAAGTGAGTGCACAGGACAAAAGATTTCCTTTCAGACTTTTTAGATCTAAGATGGTGTAAAACATGTCCCGTATAGCACCATGTCAATGTGGCCATTTCCCTGTCCATGAACTGTGGGGTCTTGTGGCAGCCTGGCCGCAGTACCTGGGTTTGATTCCTGGCCGTGGCCCTGCCCACTTCAATTGGCTGCAGCAAATAGCAAACTGCTTTTTTAAACACAGGGGTTGCCCCTTTTTAGTGGGCAGGCGCCCTCAACCAGCGTTGTCCATCGACATGTTCTTTCCTTTTAATGCTTAATTTTAGCACCCATTGTAGTGATCTGGGGGGAGGTACAGCCTAGAAAATGGCAGCCTTGCATTGTTTTCTGAACCATTCTATTGCGCGCGTTATTCAACCAACACTACTTAACCAGAGTGCCTACCCAACAATGCGTAGACGCAGGCTACGTGGGGCACCCCGATGAGAAGGACGTTGACCAAAATCAGAAGCTGGTCTTCTGTCCATTCGTCACCCCCTCCACAATTCTTCCACTGGTGCGTGCATCTCCCCTCGAATATTTGCTGTACAAGTGAAGGAAAAGCAAATGGATTTGGTGGGTGGACGATCTCTGCAATGGTGATGCCAGAACTGTGTAGTTTATACGTAGTCCTATTCTGGCATGTTGGCCTTTGGACCCCAAATGCAATGCATTAAACCTCTCCAAGCTGTTTGAAAGGAGGCCGGTAGCACTGGTTGGCCACTCTTTGTTGTGAGAGGTCTTCAGTAAGTCTGTGCCCAATGGCTAGTCACCTTAGTCTATTTTGCTGCCAAGGTGTGTAGACACGTTTGGTCGTTCGTTTAAAAAACAAAATGGTATCCAGCCTTTGCGCAAAATGGAGGGACAGGGGGATTTAACCACCATCCCTTAAACGCATGACCGGCTTCTTTTTCCAGAGGTGGCGCGGTGATGGTTTTTTCTAGAGGTGGCGCGGTGGTGGTGTTCCCACCCCCACACCTTTTCCTTCCACATTTCTGCTGAATGAGCGGTGAGTGGAGCTGTCTTCATCTTGCACTCAAGCACCAATGAGACGGCCCATGGTGGGGGTCACCCTCCTTCAAATTTGGCACAGGTCGGCTGGGCATGCTTCTTGCATTTGAGTTGAAGAATGCTTTGTTTAAAATACTTTCATTAGAAGCAATTTGTAGAAGTATTTCCACATACAACGTATGATTATCGAGTGTTGCTTCCCTTGCCCGCTGAATTGCCCATGGAGTATTTGTATTGCCTACACACTGAGGTGCCAGTTTATCATCAGAGTACCTTGCCACACTGTTCTTTCTAAAAGGGCAAAGCTGTCTAGACCTATGAAATATAGCTTCACGCTCCATCCCCAAAATGTTCAAAAATGCCTACTCCTTTTTTCTTGTGCCAGATCGCATCTGGTTAGATTCTGACCAGTTCCCGGAGTCTTGTCTGTTCCGCTCCATGTGCCATATGGAACTGCTTTGATATTCGTGAACTTTGCCAAGCTAGAGATCCAATCTCAGACCATTGAAATTGCTTGTCCTTGTCCTTTTTGTTTTCACAGGACCAGTGCACCATGGGTAACTGGGACATCTTGAAAGATCTCCTCGATGAGGTCCAGGAGCACTCAACGGTCATCGGCAAGATCTGGCTGACGGTGTTGTTCATATTCCGGATTCTAATCCTGGGGTTGGCGGGTGAGTCTGTTTGGGGCGACGAGCAGTCGGACTTCATCTGCAACACGCTCCAGCCCGGTTGCGCTAACGTGTGCTACGATCAAGCCTTTCCCATCTCCCACATCCGGTACTGGGTGCTGCAGTTCCTGTTTGTCAGCACACCCACACTTCTGTACCTGGGCCATGTTGTGTACCTGTCCAGGAGAGCTGAGAAGCGGATTGAGATGGACTATCAACTTGGAGCGCTTAAGCCAAAAGATGCTCAAGAGAAGCCTGGGAGGAAGGTAAAGCTTCAAGGCACTTTGTTGATCACTTACATAATCAGTGTTCTCTTCCAAACGGTGATAGAGGGTGGCTTCCTGCTGGGGCAGTGGTACTTGTATGGCTACGTGATGCCCCCAGTGTACATCTGCGAGCGGAACCCATGTCCCAATAAAGTGGACTGCTTTGTCTCCCGCCCCACAGAGAAGACAATCTTCATAGTCTTCATGATGGCGGTGTCTCTGGTGTCTCTCCTACTCAATTTTCTGGAGCTTATCCACCTGGCCTGCAAGGGTGTGCTATCCAATGCCAAGAGCCCTTCCCAGCCGGTTTCCACCTTTTCCACGAGGGACCTCCCGGGTTACCCACAGAAACTGGCCGAGGCCTCCACAAAGCCCTTCCGAGATGGTTCTAGCACCCATCTTCCCATGATCAAGGCCTCCCCATCACGTCTGCTTTGCAAGCTGCCGGACGAGCAGAACTGGGCCAACTTTGACACCGAGCAGTGCTTGGCCTCCCAACAACGCAAGAAGCTCATCCTTGACCGCTCATCCCAGAGTGGCATCTCCATGGTGGCACGGGATGCTGTGGATGGCCCTTCGAGCGGGCTGGGTAGTTCGGTATCCAAGCAACAATACGTTTGAGGTGGTCTCACCTTTCACTGCACTTACGCTCTACTTTCAAACTCCTGGTGTTATTAAATTAAGAACAGAAATGATGATGCCACAAGCTAAGCCTTTCTGTGAACTACCTCTGCTGCTATTCTTGAAGACCAATAATTGCCTAAGCGTGCATACAGTCTTGTGAAGGATGCCTTTGTTCTAGGCTACAGCCGCCTCACCATGGGGAAGGGAACAGACTTCAACACTTGATGGCCTCAGCTGTTAATGTGCACTCGTGGGCTTGTGGCACTTGGCGAGGTAGCTGGCACCCCGGAATTGGGGCAGGTGGATCCGTTCCTTGGGGGGCTGTCGGCTTTGGTTGAAATTGTACTTCTTTGATATATATATTTGGTTTGCTCACCAAGTCAGTCTTATTTACTATAAGCACTATTTATCCCACGGGTGGTCACTGCTTGGGTGAAATGTCTTAGGAGTTCCATGTTCTTGCACAGCTTTTGTTTCAAATTCTTGCAGACTATTTGTTTCAAAATTACCTGATTGCATGACAGGAAGATGGTTCCATTGCATGCACAGTCCTGTGTGGGGCGAGGCCTGGGAGGTGTTAAAGGAATTACGTTTGGCCATGGACCTCTGGGCACTGTTGAGGTTTTGTGGGCGTGGAGCTCTCCCGATTTTTGAGCGCAAACAGCTATTGAAGTCTTTTAATGCGATCTTGGAGATTCTGTAGCTTCAGACGTTAGTATCCACATTCTCTAACCAGATTCCCTGTAAGCAGCTTTGCCTGAGAAGTGCCCTTCGGTGAGGTTTCCCTTTTGTTTGACTAGCCCAACACGCCAGATTACACCGACTTGGATGCCTGCATGTTATTGTGAGAAACTGCTGTGCGGTGCCTACAGGACTGACCTGTATTCTATTGTAAAGAATAAAGCGTGAACTGCTGTTACTGGTGCCTGGTGTCCTGCTTTGATGTCTAGATTGTGTATGTATGTGTACCACGTAAGCCACTACAGCGTGCCACCTGTACCGCACGAGCATGCATTGTGGATATGCAAATTAGTTCACATGAAAGCCTTTTGCTGCAGAAAGATGTCTTGCACGGCAGCGGTATTTAAAAAGTGTTTTTTTCAACACAAAATGACGGGCTGCAGAAAATCTGCTACCAGTTTTAACCTTAGCGATCCTCGGAGGTAGTGGAGTCTGACAGCCTAGTGGTTGGGGTGCTGGGGCATGTGTAACAAAAGTTATGGTGGGGCTGAGAAAAGCTGGCCACTGTGATGGGGATGTAACGTGGTCATTTCTTTGAGATTGGCTGTTGGGAAGCCTGGAGGGGCGTTTCAGGGAAAACCTCTCGCAGCCGCTATTGTTGGCGGGTGGTTTGTAGTGCTTGTGGAATCTTGCAGAGGGATTCTAGCTCTCAATTGAATGACAAGCGGTGGCACCCATATGAAGTCCTCTTTTTGCTCTGTAGTCCAGGAGAATGCTTTGGTGGTGAGGTTGGGGTGTGATTTTGGGGGGGGGGGGTTCTGTTTTGCCCTATGGATTTGGCTGTTCAGTAGGACCTCCATCAGTTTTGCAGTTCTAGCCGTAGTTTAGGAAGTTGCATGTTTTTATCCTGATCCTTTGTGTCTGAGCAGATTTGGTTGTGGCATGCTTTTGTGTGCACTGTTTTAGTTTTTTTTTTTTTTTTAATGCCTTTCTGTATATTGGTTAAACTTTTACACAAACATCAGGACAAAAAACCTATTACAGATATCAAAAAATTTAACCAATCAATAGAAAACATATACATAAAATTCTTAATACAAATAAATCCACTAGTCCTAAAACTCCTACACCGTTTCCATACCAGATACAGTTCATCATTACCCTAGCAGGCCGATTCATGGAATAAATCTGCACCGGAAACGGGGCGCATGCGTGCAAAACACGCGCAAGCTCCCGTTTTCCGAATCATGTAACACATTGCGTGTGGCTAACCTGAGAACTGCGTTGAATCTGTGCGGGTCCAACAAGTAACTTCGACATTGCGCCTTGTGCGAGACGCCCAGTGAAGGCGCACACCATCAGCGCACACCTAAAAAGGGGACGGAACATGTGGAATGGGGAACAAGCGTAAATGTGGGTGTTACGTGGGAAGCACCACAGTAATATACTTGCACCGCCCACAGGCGGTCTGACGTATTCATGGAATTCAACAGGGCTTCCCTGCATGTAGGAAAACGGGCGATAATCTGTAAACGTGTCTGCCAAGCGAAAGTAGGCGTCACCGCGCACCGCGCACCAAACACAATGCATAAAAAGTGCACACCAACACACGCGCGTATACAGCAACAATGAATGTACCATTCCTTGCAGCAGTGATCGTGGGACACCACAGGAGGAGGAGGATACACAGGTCCCGAGTTTTTATTTACCCAGGACCAGCCTTTTTTGGGATGCCTGATGACCAGGTATAGGTTTCCACCTCGTATCATCCTAGACATGGTCACTGAGTGGGAGGATGACCTCACATCGCCCACCCTGTGCTCCCAGGCACTGAGCCCCTTGGAAAAGGTGCTCCATGTACTGTGTATTTTTTTTTTTTTTTTTTCATTTTTTTTTTTTTCATTTCATCGGACAACTGCCATAGTTGGAGGGGGGAGCAGGGGTATAAGGGGGGGGGGGGCAGGTTCATGGCCCATGCAGTCACGCTGCCTACACCAGGTGTTCTGCATGCCCTTCAGTCTGCAGGAACATTTGCATGCCCAGAACACCAGCAGAAAGGCAGGCTGTGGTCCAGGACATTTATGGCACACTCCCCAAAGTGCTTGGCGCCATCAATTGCACCCATGTTGCCCTATGTCCACCTAGGGCCACACAGAGCCCATATATCGCAATTGCAAGGACTGACAGGCATTCCATGAACATGGAGGTTGTATGTGATGCCAAGGGAATCCCCTTGGTCTATGCCAACTGTCCAGGGTCCACCCATGACAGTTTTATATTCAGAATGTCACCCTTCCCCCGGGACCTGGAAGCTGGGAGGCATGGCAACACATGGCTCATTGGTGAGTATAAATGTTTGGGTGCATGCATGCATGTTAGACACAGACAAAGCCAACTAATGACAACCATTGTCACCTCCCCAGGGGACAGTGCCTACCCTCTGAGCAGCTGCATGATGACGCCAATACACCACCCCAGGTAACATACAATGCAGCACATATTGCTACTAGGGCCATAGAGGAGCGCGCATTCGGAGTGCTAAAGTCACGCTTCCTGACCACTCTGGTGGAGAGCTGCTATATGCACCACTAGTAGTGTGCAGGATCATTGTGGCAGCATGTGTCCTGCACAATGTTGCAACACTGCGTGGTGTACCGGTGGACATGGACATGGTGGTGCCCCCACATCCCCAACCACATGCACGTCTGCTGCACATGGGAGTGGCAAGGGAATGTGGCGAGGCAGCCTGTACCCAGCTTGTGGTGCATTTTTTTTTTTTTCACCTAAAATCCCACCCCTGCAGAGTGAACACAGGCCTGGTACATGCCAGGTGACAATCGATGACAAAGGGACAATGAACTGTCCCAACCTTACCACCCTGAGAATGTGTCCTTGGAAGTGCTACATTGTGTGCATCTCTAGCTACTCAAACCCAATCCTCTGTGAACAAAAGGCACACATTGAAGATGCAGTATGCCACTAACCCCATGGAAAACGGCACAGCTAAAGCCTGGTATGCCACCTAAACCCTCCCAAACTACATGTCACCCGGTTGCAACACCATGCAATGTCAAAAATGACAAATGGGCAACACCACGCTAATGTCACAGTGCACTTTGACAAATGGAAGTAGGTCAGAAATAACTCACTCATCAAAATGAAATCGTACACAGGAACATCCATCTTCCAAAATAACACATCATAAACACAGGACCCAACAGTGACGATGTCAGAGTGATCAATCACAATAGCACAAGTGCCTCAAAGTGACAAAGCTACCACATGGACTCCTTCTATCTTGAGTGTGTCTGTTAGCTAAAAGGGGCAGGGTAATGCATACAGCAGGAAGGCCATCAATAGAGGAGACAGTCAAGGTAATATGTAACATGTAAAAATTCACATTAACCTACGTCCCAACAAAAAGGGACGCTAACCATGCACTGGACAGACCATCATGAATCCCCTCTAGGGGTGAATACACAGGTCGGACTTCAGGCTGACCATGGAACTGATGGAAGGCCAATGCCCTCCTTGCAAGCCCATGGAAAGGGGAAGCGGGAGTGGCATATGTGTCTGGACCCTAAGACACAAACCAGGAGTGTACCAAAACGAGACGAGCCTGTATGGGCCCAGCCGGAACACACAGTGGATGCCTTTGGATGCCACACAAAGCAACACACTGTCACAAGTCACTGTCAGAGAGGCACGGAGGCTGTGATGATATTTTTTTTGTATACTATGTCCTACCCTGCTTCCCTTTCTCGGTGCCCTGACCCAGTCTCGGGTTGTGCCCAATGCCTCCCCCAGTAACCCTCCTGCTGAGGACCCTTCCATTCACTGCTTTTCAGTAAGCCGGTGAATGGCGACCGCGAGAATGAATGGCTGTGTTCTGACATGAAGCCAACGTCCCTTTTTTCCACCTGCCTAATAGCAATCTTAGCGCTGCATTAGCCAGCAGTTTCTTTTATTGGGTTGAGTTTGCTGTTAGCAAACGTCTACCGTAGACCAGATGAGGTAACTTGTGCAATGCTACCAAGCTGATCGACCTCTACTGTATAGCGCTCAGTGTCTGCATTGCTGGTGCCTTGAAGCTAGGGGGAGGCAAGCTAGGGGGAGGTAAGTGGAATAAAGGAGCTAGTGGTACTCTGGCTGCATCTAAAAAAGAAGGGAGTGGGATGGTCGGACAGATGGCTGGGCAGGGGTTTGACCAGGATCACACACTTTAGATGAAGTAGGTTGATTTCATGGTCTACAGTAATAATGTCTTGTAGTGTTTACTTTAAAAAAAAAAACACATTTCATAACAAAGCCACATGACAGCATGTAAATCCTTATAGCAACATGTAAAGCCAAAAGAATATCATTGGGGCTTCAATTTTCACATCCTGAATGGTAAACTAGAAGTCCCAGAATGCAAGATAATGCCAACCTTAACCCCAGAGTACTTTCAGTGATTTAAGACATGTCATAAAAGAAGTTGTGTAATAAACAGATATGCAGACACTGTCACAAACTTCCAACTCGTTATTCATGATGTTGAAAAACTTTGATTAGTGGCTTAAGGCAACCTTACTGCTTGGCATATCAAGTTCGTAGACATCCTGCAGAGTTTATCTTAAAATGGGCGCTTTGTGTTGCTCACTTTCACTATCGCAGGTTTTGAAAGGAAACTGGTGCTTGCTGGCTCGTTGAGTTGGAAATGTTCCATCATGCATATGAAAGGCTCTGCACTGATAAAAGAAATGTTTGCCACCTGAGCTACCTTAACGACCTGCAGGGCCACTGACGCGGTTTGTGTCCATCTAGTTGAGCCTTGAATGTCCGGCCTGAGTCAATTGTGTATTTGGCTCAGGAGGACAATGACGCGTTTCTTGAGCCTTTGAACTAAAGGTATGCTCTGTAAAAATGTAAAGTAGTAGTGGCGGTGTAGCAATGATTTATATTACGCTTCCATCTCTGCTGGAAGGTGGGGTCCATTTTGAGAATGGTAGGATTACTTGCAGGTAATCGTCACTAGTCCCTCTTTCTAGATCTGCATCTATGCTGCTAGCTGGGCCTTTAGAGGCCCTCAGTCGCTTGGAACAGTGGCAAGGTTCTTGTTTCCAGACTTCACGAGTTTCATGATGGCTAAGCCTGCGATTTGCCTTGATGCCTCGGGGTTTGAGCGCTATACAAATGTCAAAAAGAATAAAATAAATACTCTGATTCCCCTTTGGGATGTCGCCTAGTGTCTTTGTAGAAGCCCTCCCGCCTCTTCCTCGAGGCCATGGGCTACAAGAGGCTTACTCTGAAATGCTTTGTAGTGGCAATTGCAACCTTCAGCACAGACGTTGGGGCGGGGGGTTGGCAGCTGATTCGAGCACTGCTATGCAGGCCGCCCCTTCTGTCGGATTCAGAGGCCTTGATCCTGTGTGGTTCTTCCCCCAGCACATCGAAATTTAATCGGCCCTGAACCTTTTCCTGCTGGCCTGCCTTCCCAGTCTCTCTTCTCTGGGGGGGGAGTTTTGGTGCCTTTTCAGCGGCAAGTGAGCAGTGTTGACCGGTCTAGATGGTGTGGCAGCTTTCTGGCAGAAAGAGTCCACTTTCGGGGCTCAGGGAAGGCTGCTTTCGTTGCCACTTCGGCAGATGGACTAAGCAGGCCCCCCCTAAAGCCTATTTATTGTTGGGGGTCCCGTGGCAGGTTCCATCCTTGGTAGACGTCAGGTGGTGGGTGACATGGTCATCCAGGATATATGTGGAGTGGGAAATTGAGCATAGTGAGCAAGATGTCTGCGTTTGGAATACTCTGTGTAGTTTAGGGTGAAACCTAAAGTCCCTAAACATTCATACCTGCGTCTGGGAGCCCCTTTTACGGAGAACAAACGCGGCTAAATAACCTGTTGTCTGAGTAGGTTCCCACTCGGGAGGGTCTGCAACCACATTTTAGCTCACTGTACCTTTCACAGAGGAGAAATCTCCATTTGCATGTCGGTCTGGTCCCACCCACCTGGGCAGTCCAGCACCAAAATTCTCCTGTGACCTTTGCATATATTTGGCCATGTTCATTCTATGTAGAGGGACACCCAATATATTCTAGCATGGCATTGTAACAAGACTTTTATTTTGTCTGTGCCGAATGTATGCTAGGATTGCCACTGACCAGCATTTCTTATGATGCCTGTGCCCAATATATGCCAGTATTGCTAAGACTAAACATTTTATTGCAACAATTGTACTATATCTAGTCATTGCAAGCACATTTTTGAAGTGTCCTGACTCCTGAACGCACATGCACACACATGCAAACACATGCACTTAAACAAAATAAACGATTATTATACATTACCTTTTTTTTCCCGCCCAGTTTCTTGGCTCTGACTCAGATTATCTCGTGCCTGCGTACATAGTTGGGTGTAAAGATTGTTGACCACTTGCATGTCTATCGCTCACCTCTGCATGACACACGGTCATGGCCTCCTATGGGCTGGGACCCCTCATAGTGCTTTCAGGGCCAGAGGCACTACATGAATGATTCTCTTTCTGAAGCAGGCTGCTTTTTCGGAGTGCTGTGCATAGGAGGGCACAGTGATGAGCTGTGCCTTACACACCCTCCACCACTGCCCAAGGGGTGGTTGCCATATCTCACCGATTTGTACAATGGCGAGTCCATTCAAAGCAAACCAGCAGGTGGTGGTAAGTGTGAGAACGTGCACAAGTCGAGTGGGTCCAAAATGCCACAAGCCACAGAAAGTATCAAAACCAGTTGGTAATTGGGCAATTGGAACTTTTGCGAGGTTGTGTGTTTTGGCAGTTTGTGCTAATTATCTTAAGTGAGATTTGCGCCTTTCTGTTATTTGTGATTTTTAAAGTGATGATGTGCTTATATATTTACAGGAAAGGTTAAAGGGCAGGGGTTCGATCATGCAGCTCGTACTGGACCGGGTTTCAGAGCACGCGACTGAAATCAGCAGGATATGGTTACCAGTCCTTTTCATTTTAGTCTTTTTCTTTTGGTCTTGCTGAAGAGACCATCTGTGCCAGCGACCAGTCACACTTTGCTTACAACCCTCCATGGCAAGTATGCACTGCCACCTGCAATGACCAACACCTGCCGTTGTCTCTCCTCCAGTACTGGGCTGTGCAACTCATGCTCGTGGGTGCCCCAACCATGGTGGCCTTTAGGCATGTTGCCTACCTACCAAGGGAAGAGAAGGTGATGAGCCAGAGTGAATACCAAGCTGCCCAGATGCACTGCCATCGAGACGGGCAAGGGACCATGTATGAGGGCACCCGTGGCAGGGAGAGTCGGAATATCCAGGGTACCATTGGCCTACTCTTCAAGGTCATCGTTGAGGTTGGCCTTTTGATTGGTCACTGGTTCTTATGTGGCTTTTCTGCACCTGAATATCTAAACTGCAACAAAGGTCCATGTCCAGACACTGTCCTCCGCTGCTACTATTCAAATTCCCGGAGAAAGACGGGTTTTACCCTCATGATGGCAGCTCTGCTCTATCGGCAATGGCCCTTCTCCTCACCCTGCTGGAAATACAGGAGATGTGGGCACAGGAAATGGAAGGGCACTTCACCCTCAACTTCCAATTCTCGGAGATCATTCCTGAAGTTTTCCCAGTTTTAGCCTAATGTTGTCCTGGATATATCTGCGCTCACGACTTGGAACCACAACAGATTAGGCATGGACAATATAGTTGCAAACCCTGCTGGAAAATGAAAAAACTGTTACTATAAATTAGTACATTTTATAGCGGTGTCTTTGAGCATGCATAGATCCTATAGTAAACCAACCTGACAACAATGTATCTTGTAATAGTAACATGGTGAGAAAGAAAGAGCATGCTGATGGCTACATTTTGCACATCCTAAATGCACTCAATTGGCAGCATGCACAATTTTGAGTACGCAAAACTTTCTACGAGACCAGCAAAGTATTACTTTTCTTAATAAATCACAATTTAGGAAAACAGTTTTCAAGTAATGTTTATGTTAAATGTTTTATCAAATTCAAAAAATTAGTTTCAATAATTTTAATCTAAAATATTTGTATATACAAAAATGTATTTCTTAAATATCCTACAAACTTGTTTTGGTGAACTCACTCGCATTCCTTGGATCACAATATTTGTTAGCTTATTGATAAAGCAACAAATTGCTTTCAACCTAATTCTTTAGTTCAATTTAAACATGCTGTTGATGCAGTTTAATCTGGCTATCGAGTGTTTAACACATTGAGAAATGAAATATGTCTCTTGTGCATCTTCAGAGCCACTATATCACTACCGGAGTATCCGAATGAATCAATAATATATATTAGATAACGTGAAAAACATAACCACAAATATTAATTTGGGAAACAAAAACAAATATGTATAATTCAATTGGTAAAACCACATCACAATGTTCAATACTTCTTAGTCCAAGTATGTGCATGCTTATTGAAACTTAATCCTAATTACCTTTCTTAAGTCCTTGTAACAAATTGTTTCCTGATAACTTTATACTTATTATGTACAAATGTATTCATTTATTTATTGGGCATTTTTGTTAGGCGCTTATACAACAAGTATATTGCATTTCAAAGCGCCCACAGGGCAACAGGGAGGGAACACTGGATAGAAAACAAAGTAATACACTGAAGGATAAAGACGAAGCTGCTAGGCCTTGTGAGCATTCAGAGCGTGCAAGTGCAGGGAAAGGAAAGGAGAGGGGGAGGGGGGAGTGGTAAGTGCTGGAGTGCCCATGCTCAAGAGTGAGCTGCGGGTGGAAGTCCCCAGAGTAGGAAGTGCTAAGGAGCATTCATCTGTAAAAAGAAAATAATAATAATAATGGTTAAGTGCAGGCGTAGAGTGGTGAGGGCCAGTAAGTGCCAAGGCAAGTGCTGTGTGTAAGTAGAGGCTGAAGGTGATTGGGTGTTCCTGGCTAGGGCCCGAAGGACACACAAGGGCCATCTTCACTGATCACAGCAAATGTGAGGTTAGCAGAGGAGGGAAGAAGGGAGGGGGTGAAAAGGAAAGTCTTCAGGCGTTTCCAGAACTTGAGGAGGAGCAGCTCAAGAGGAAGAGGAAGGGGGAGGCTGTTTCATAAGCGGGAGCCAGCTGAGAAAAGTGATCGGCCACGGACCTCTGTTTAGCAAAAAGCTTGACACACAGAGTTGGTACCAGAGGAACGTATGAATCTGGAGGGAGAGTATTTAGTGAGAGCCAGTTGCAGATAGCGTGGTCCCTGTCCCCAGACAGCCTTGTGGATGATAGAGGGATTTGAACTTGATACTTGCAGCAACCAGGAGCCAGTGAACAGGTTTTAGGGCAGGAGAGATGTGGTCCCTGGGTTTGAGGCCAAAGATAACTCCTGTTCTGGATTAGCTGGAGGTGTCATAGAGAGGAAGAGGGTAAATTCAAGAGAATGTTATTACAGTAGTCTAGCCTAGAGAGATCCAGAGCTCTGGTAACGTTGAGCTTCTGGGGGAAAGTGGGAAAAGGGAGTATTCCTTTTAGAAGAAGAGTTGAACGTTGGGTTTCTTGACAATGTCCTGAATGTGAGGGAGGACTGAAAGGGGAGTTTAAGATGACTCCAAGATTTCTGGCTTCATATGAAGGAGAAGGGGTAGAACACATAGAGGATTGCCAGAGTAGGGGGAAGAAAGTGGTAGCAAGGGCCCCAATTGGAAGGATCTCAGTCTTGCTGGCATTGAGACGAGAGATTGTTGGAAGTGCACCAGGACTGGATGGCAGATAGGCAGTCCGGGATGATGGTAGGGTCTGCAGGAAGTTTAAAAAAGAGTTGCGTGTCATCTGTGTAACACTTGACGTTGAGGGAGAAGGAGGAAATGAGGAGTGCCAGCTGAGCAAGGCAAGTGTTAAAGAGCCTGGGGGGAGATCCGGGGGAGCCCACAGGTGGAGAAAGAAGGTGAGAAGGTGCCCAGAATGACCTTGGCTGGATGGCCACTTAGGAAGGAGGTCAACCAGTGCAGTGCATGCTCCGAGATACCCATGGTATCATGGAGCCATTTTATGAGGCTGGAGTGGTTGACCGTGTCAAAGGCAGAGGAGAGATTGTGTAGAATGAGGACAGATTGGGAGTGAGTCCAGAGATGAAAGCAGTTCTTCATGGGTCTTCCAGAAGAGCAGTTTCCATGCCTCTGGAGGCTCTGAATCCTGATTATTGGTCGTGGAGTCCGCCAACAAGTTCAGTCAGTAAGTTGTGGGAAGGCCAACTTCTCAAGGAGTTTCCCAACAAAGGGGGTGATGGAAATAGGGTGGTAGTTTGCTTTTTAGGTTTTTTCAGGAGGGGCGCACAAGAGTGCTCGAGGGAGGAGGGGAAAGAACCAGTAGCAAAAAAGTGGTTTCAGAAATCGGCGAGTGCAGGAGCAAGAGAGCCAATGTTGTCCTAATGCATACATATTTGCGAAGCACATAACCCATCGAAGACACCAGTTTGACATATTTACAATTCAAATAAAGGGCCTCATTTCAAGTTTTGCGGTGAGGGAAAAGTGCCAGTAAAAGTGCTGGCACTTTTCCCTCACCGAAAAACTACAGGTCTGCCAGTGGGGGTTCACTGATTTACATCCAGCCAAAAGCTGGAGGTAAATTGGGACGCCATTGGCAAAAGAACAGCCAGTATTCTGGCACCGGTTTTAACAACAATGGAAATACCACCAATCTCCTCCATGGAGTATCAGCCTGCAAAGAATGGGGATTTACTGCCTTTACCGTCATCTGTAATATCCTGGAAATTCTGGGATATCAGGTGCCGGTAACGGTAGGTCAGTTTGCTGGAATCCTGCCGGAATTACCAGCGTAATACCGGCAAATTTATATTGAGATCCAATGTATCTAAATATTTAATATTATACTAGATGGGCTATTCTAATATTTTATAAACATGTTATTTACCTTATATTCTGTTCCAGGTTTCTTTTTTTCTATAATTCCTCATGAATGTGGATTCAGGACTTTCCTTGCTTCTATACGCTTTTGTTATATGGATTTCTGTAATTAAAATCAGACAAATTCCATGTCTATTATAGATCAATTCTGTATGATGAACATGCTATAGCAATTATTAGGGGTATGGATACTCCATGTAAAGTGAATAATTGTTTACCCTGTGTGCCTTGTGAGGCTCGCATCACTCTAAATCGTGTGGCGTCCGCATGGTGGTCATCCCGTGGTTCTATTTTGAACTTGGTTTATGCAGCTAAACCTATGAAAATCAAGGACTGACGTCATCACTCTTGGCAAGCAATTCGGCCATTTTGAAAAGTTAATCTGTCTTGAAATGATCATGGTATATCGATTTTCTGCACACTATCAATTGAGATTGAGTTATTTTAATGGTTAGTAAACCTCTATAATAGATTTCTGCTGAAAAAGTGCAATCAAATCAATGTCCATAGACACAAAAAAGGGACTAGCTATCAGTACCAAAGCTTTCAGTTGTTTTAACTTATCCTATTGTGTGTGTACATATTAATTATGTCGATGTATTGTCATGTCTGAATTGCCAATGTATTTTGCCAATTGGTTAATAAATCTAAAAAATATTCAAACAATGATTTATGCTAAAAGATTTCCCTGGAATCGCAGTGCATAGACACAAAAAAGCACTAGCTCATTAGAAACAAAATTCTCGGTTGTGTGTAACCCGTTGCATGTGTAAATATTGATTATGTCCATTTAGTGTCATCGTGTTTCCATTTGGTATGGCTATAAAAATGAGTATCTGTTGTTGAATTCAATTTAACAACTCAGTAAGCACTACGCTTTATATTACCTTAAAGGTACACATTAAGCTCCCTGTCCTTACTCCGTCAATAAACCGTCTTGTACTTAAAAATAATGTTTTCCTCTTTCTGTCTCATTTTTTTTCTTTATCCCCTCTCTTTTGTGATTTTCTTCATAGCAACAAAACACATTTTTGAAATATCTTCAAAATCATGTATTCCACTGTGAACCAATGTGTCATCCTTCAATGTCATAGTTATGAAGTGCTCAGTACTCCTTTCTTTGAGTTTTCTTTTTAAATCAAGAAACTTGTAGTTAATCCATTGTGTGATATGCTAAACCTTGTTCTATGAATCTGTGTAAGTGGTGGTTTTGTCCATGGTATATTTACACGTGCCACATTTATAAAAAATCGTTTCCTTTCCGTTTTCAACCATGTTTGCATTTTGACAATCATTTTAGACAAATGAATAAATTGCAGTCACCTGCATCAAGTCACTAGTTAACACAGCATGCAGCTGTATGACTCCTCTCATTTCTAATCACCCACCACCCTCTCCTCTTAATGCCCATTAACTCCCACTGGCTGCTGAGTCAGCATCCATCTCCCTTTGCACCTTCTTGGGCTTAAGTGTAAAAGAAGACAAACCATGGCCGAGCTCTTCCGAGCTTTCCGGATCCCCTCCAGGCACTGGTAAGGGCTGATCACTGCAGGTGCTGTGTGACCTCATTTGCCGCCTGATTCAGAATCTGGCAGAATCTTGGCTGGTTTTAAAAACCGCAGATATCCTCCCACATCCATCACTGCTTGAATGAAGATATGGCTACGTTTGCGGCGCAGCGCACCTCTTTCATCTTGTGATCTGCTCCCATTCCTCGTGCTAATTTCTCACATGCAATGAATGTTGGCGGTTATGCTGTGTTACTGGGATTTATGCTGTGCACAGCTGTTTGCATGGTCTCCAGGCATGCTGGTGGATCTGATGGTAGTGTGAGATTTCTCTAGTAGTATTACGGCACTACAGGTGCTCCCTGGAAAAATACATTTTCTGAAGGAGTCCATTATTCTCAGTTATTCACCTGTAGTTTGCAAAAGATTCAAGTTTAACAGTGTGTTGCTGATTCTTAGGGGCAGGTTTTAGACCTGTATTTCATGCATTGCTGTCAATGATTTTGATAATTGATTAAAAAACAAAAACACTGTTTAGAATGTGTTTGCATGATGTGGCTTCAAGGGGGCAAAACTATAAACAAAGTGATGGGTGGAAGGTTTGCAATTGATCTGAACCACTATCACTATTCTGGGCAACCTTCCACACCACCGTTTGCGCCATTGCAAAAGGGATCCAGCCATATCAGTCGGGTACTGCCACCAAAGGGAGCAGCCCTGCCCAAACTGCTAGGCTGGATCCCCTTTGCATGGAAACACAAGAAACCCCAGATTTGTTTTGGCCTTGTAGGTCTTCATCAGTGAGGTGCAGCTTGATTTCCTATGGTGCAGCGAGCAAGGGACCCGCGTCTTGGCATATCCTCTCACATAGGGAGACAAACTATAACCCAAAAAGTGATGGGTGGAAGGTTTTGAATGAATCTGAACCACTGGCAATGCTCTGGGCAACCTTCGACACCACTGGTTTTTAGCTTGTCTGTGCCATTGCAAAAGGGGTCCAGCCATATCAGTCGGGTACTGCCACCAATGGGAGCAGCCATGCCAGAACTGCTAGGCCAGGTACCCTCTGCACAGAAACACAAGCAACCCCAGACATGTTACGGCCTTGTAAGGCCACGTAAAGTGAGGTGCAGCTGTTTGGAGATCCTTTTCAGTCTTGGGCAGCTTTCAGAGAGGAAGAAGGTTGTGGATGGAGTCGAGCTTTGGCATTATGGAAGGGTGACTAAACTTGAGTGGAATTGGCAGGAGGGGTTCAGGGAGGCGAGTGACACAGCATCTCTAGAAGCGAGTGGATGGCTTGTATGCCCCATGGAGGAGCCATTTGAGCCAGGAATCCCAAGCATAGCCTGTGGGGAGAGTTGCACTCCTGTGACTTTGGTGGGAGGCGCAGCAGAGCTTCTGGAGGCTGGTGACACACCAGCCAGTGTCCGTCTCTTGGAGTGGACAAGCCAGGGTATGACGTTCTCTAGTTCTCCAGCAGAGCACTGCTAGTGCCACCCACCAAGACTCACAAGCCCGCCTACAAAGATTTTGCTCCCATTACAGAGATCTAGCTCTCCCACAGATTGCTGACACTCTCGTACTGTGAGGCCGGTCCTTTCCCATGAAGGTCTCATTTGCACACCCCTGCACAGTGGCCAACCAGGGAGCAGGTGCTGTCAATTGAGCCCCTGGGACAGTCCTTGCAAAAGGTTCCTGCAGCAGGTTACATACGCTGGTGCCACTGGCACTGGTTAGGCAAGTTGGACGAGGGATGGAGTTTCGGAATGGCCTGTCCAATGAGTCCACCGTGCTGTGCCTGGAAATTGGATATACTATGAACCACTCTCCCGTCACCACTTCTGGAGAGGACTCCGGGTTACTGCTGGGCTCCGAGGTGGCAGGGGACTTCTTCACCTGGTACTTTTTTTTGTGCCGCGGATGAGCGTTCATGACTGTCATGCCCAGGATACTGCCTTGCCCTTTCCGCCCCCATTTCACCCTTTCCCAGGGAGCACAAGCTGAAGACCTAAGTGGTAGGGTAAAATACTGCTACACCAAGAACCATGTGGGCTGTGTATAAGGAGTGGAGGCCAACACTCCATGGGTCTTCCCCTGTGACTGCCATGCCCTCTCTGTGATATCGGGCGCATGAGATAAGACCCTCCTCCTCTTCTACAGCCTCATCTCCTTCCTCACCCAAATTTAGGTCCACCGCCTGCTTCTGCGGCACATCCTCCCTCGCAACTCCTCCTGGTGGGCCTCCCCCACCTTCAACGGCACCCTCACAGTGCTGGGGGAGACCACTTACTCCTTAATGGCTCCCACCTAGACCAGCGTCTTTCAATACTCCTGCGCCAGTGAGCTTGATGTGGCCAACCCCTCCTCCCACATGAAGAGCTTGACCTCTGCTCCCTGCTGGGGTAGAAGCCTCCGCTGCTGGCCCTGCTTTGCTTTCATTTGTGCTAGTCGGGGAGTCCTCTACTGGCCCTGGACCGGCTTCCTCTATTATTCCTTCCCCTGAAGCCTCCTCTAATGCCTACATTCCCCCCACGCTGGCTCAGGGCGGCAATGCTATGTGGCCCAGTTCCACAAGCAGGCGGGCAGCAAACCGCATGAGGTCCCCTTTCCCGTCCATTGTGGGGTGTATCTACACCTGCACGCATCTTCTTCCCTTCCCAGCGTCGCCGTTGCCACGAGTGACACGAGTAGAGCTAGAGAACCACAAAGTGAAAGAACCAGTAGAAGTCCAGAACAACTGAGAACCCAAACTACCAAAGCGCCCTGAGAACCCACAACAACCCAAGAACAAATTAAAACCCAGTCCCTACTCATTGTAAACACCACGCAACGCTGCACACCCACACCATCGTATGTTGGTAGATAGGTTACTATAACAATAAACCTATATTGGAATCTGGAAAATTATAAACAATGATTGTGGGTTTTTTTCTGAGTTTATTTTGGGATGGGATGGTTGTGTTGTGGCCTTTTAAAGTTTTATTAGGGGAAACAAAAAACATGGACAAGAGGAAAGGGCAAAGATTGTATGTTGGATTAACTAACAAAACCCTAACAACACACAAAAACACGAAAACGAGGGGGCACATACATGGACAACGCAAACACATCAGAAGTGAACAAACTAGACACAAAACAACACTTAACTCCAAATAGTCAAAAACCCCTAGAAAATCACTCAAAACCGTGCAAAAGCCCTCAACGTTTGATCCTGATCTGTCTACTCCTTCCCTCACAGCCTAGGAAACCCCACAAAGGAACAGGCAGTGAACTGGTTGTTTTTTTTAAATAGACGGTAAAACTACACTCGGTCAGGCTCACTGAAGGAACTTGTCAAATCAGCCCAAGGGGGCTCTGATTGGAGGGATGCATCTGACCAATTAGTCTGAGATGCAAAATGACATCAGAGGCTCGTGATTCAACACCAAATCACAGCCAGAGGCCCCGGAAGTTCACCACATGTTTGACCTGGGATTCAAACGCATCGAAAACCTATTCCACCAAAGAAAGATTTCAGTGGCCCACCCTTCACATTTAGTGATGATCATCCAGGCCTACCAGGTAGTATCGTTATGGCAGTGGCTGGCACACGCCAATCCCCCACCTGCCTACTGTTGCTTTTGCCAAGGCTCGTTTGTTGTGCTGCAGGAGTAGTTGGCCAGTTTTCCCTGGCAGCTCGCATTGCATGTAGACCATAGGCCTGCTCCATGCATCTCTGGGGGAGCACGGTCTAAATAACCCAGGGGTTGCAGGAAACTCCACGCATCTAAAGCCAGCGCTGGAGCTCCTTTCCAAGGGATGGAATTTGCTCTGCAGAGTTTCTCAACCTTCCCGACAAATAGCAGAGGATTGAAAGCAGCGTCCTGAAATTAAGCATCAACAGGGGTCTTGGCCAACTGTTAGTCCCGCCTCCGCCACGCCCCTGCTTCCAGTCGCGTTGACAACTTACTGCTTACAGCTGTTGCATTCCTGCACAGTGCTGCTCTACGCCTCTTCCTCCTGCAACGAGAAAGGCTGGAGGAAGACTGTACGCTGCTTTCCCGGAGTACTCGGTAAGTCCACAAACCTCGGTGCTTTAAAGCCGATTGCCAGCATTGCTCAAATGTCGCTACAACCTTAGCCGAGAGCGCATGTTAAAGAATCTTCGATGGGGTGGCAAGCATTGTTCATAGAGGTGACACAAAGCATTCTAGGTATCGCACCCTCTGTCTCGTTCTCTCTCTATGGGTGAGTGTTGTGTTGCCAGTTGCCTGTTTGATAGAACCCCTTCAGGCGTTGGTGACAGTAGCTCACCCCGACAACCAGCACAGATACCTTGAAGGGTGTTATGGGTGCTGTGTTTTTATGTTTAACAGTCGAATGATGGCACCAGAGTCATCCCCTGAGGTGTGACGGGTGTTGTCATTAGGTGTACCCTGTAGCAAAGCCACCATCACAGTTATGGGTACATGTTCCATCTGGTTGAGTTGTGGGGGCCAGGGGTGTAGACTTTTGCAAGAGGTACTGGGGTTCTGACCGACCCTGTAAGGGACCAGAGGACCAAGCTTTAGACTCTATAAATACATGTGTGATTGCCCCTTTTTTGTTAATTATTAGTGTTTTTGTAACTGTAACAAAAGTGTAGATTCAGGAGCACTGCCAACCAATCAGTAACCAGCAACAGAAATGTTGCTGGGGGGCCTATAGTCCTGGGTCTTTTGGTTGGAGCCCCAGATAGAAACTCTGGGGCTACAACCAAAAGGCTAGCTAGCCCTGAGTCCCGACAGTCCTGACATTCGCGTAGCCCCGGGTCTTTTACAGTTTTAGCAACATCCCTGCCCGGCATTAGTGTAGCCCCAGATCTTTTGCAGACTTAGCAACACTCCTGCCTGACATTATCGTAGCCCCGGATCTTTTCCAGTCTTAGCAACACCCCTGCCTGACATTAGCGTAGCCCCGGATTTTTTCCAGACTTAGCAACACCCCTGCCCGATATTGGCGTAGCCACAGATCTTTTGCAGACTTAGCAACACCCCTGCCTGACATTATCGTAGCCCCGGATCTTTTCCAGTCTTAGCAACACCCCTGCCTGATATTGGCGTAGCCACAGATCCTTTCCAGACTTAGCAACACCCCTGACCAGTAGTAGCGTAGCCCCGGATCTTTTCCAGACCCAGCAACACCCCTGACCAGTAAGAAACCATAAACATTGCATTGGTGCTCACAAAAGAAACCGATCAAATGGTTTTACTGCAAGCATGGCCATGTCCTAGAAGGAAGGGTATTTTGAGGGAGAAAATGGCGTGCTTTTTCTGCAGAAGAAGCTATTAAAAAGGGATATGCTTTAATTGCACTTGCGTTGTACACGGTCTCTTTATGCAGTCTTCGTTATTTTGTAATGCTCTTTTGCAGCATATGATTAAGTCGTAATAGGAATTCTACACGTGTCTTACTGGAGAAAGCACAGCGTCCACACCTGGAGTAACCAGACACATTACTTTGTGACTGAAGGTCTTCCTTGCAAGATGGTCAGTCTGGTATGCTGCAACTGTAGTATTTCTAAATACCCGTATGTGAAAGGGGAAGTTGACAACTATCCTCAATATGATGGCTTGACTGCTTTGCATATAATCAAAGAGCATTGTGGGAACATAAGAATCACCAAAGTTCTTATAATAAAAGGGCTGTATGCTGAAATCCCTAAATTCATAAAGCACACGAGGCCTGGTGCTCATTTCATTTTCCAGAACTGTGACCCTAACATGAACATGCCTTTTAACCATGAGCCCTTTATACTAATTCTTGCAAGCTCAGGATTTGGGTGGGAGGGTAAGATTCCTGAATATCTGTCACTCCATTGAGGGACGCCCCCTTCTCGTCCTTAGTGCAGGGTTTTGGAGCCTTGCAGAATTTTAGAAGAGGGGCTGAGCGAGGTTACCGGCGGTCTGTGCAAAGTTCCCTGTCCATATGGGTCTGTGTGCATGACCGCTCCCTATTTCACAGACCTGCTTGGAGAATCGTAGATTATAGCGATCGCGTTGGTAAATGAGAGGGTAGGAATTGAATACGTCCCTCGCCCTTCAACTACCAGCAAAAGGTCACTGTAGTGGAAGCTGGGAGCGTCCAGAAACTGATTGCATCATTCAAGAAAGCTTCTCCAAAATTAATTACGGCAACGGGGCCTTACATCTGCATCGCTTTATCATGTCACCCCTGTCTTTCATCTCGTCGCTCCATCATTCTGCTTCTGCGAAAATGGAACAACGACCCGCCAGGTCTTATCCAACTTCAGGCCAATATTGGGTTCCCCTTGCATACGTATGATTGTGAAATGTGCTGTTGCGTTAAAACTATCACCATAAACGGTCTACTACATGACTTCCCCCTGGGACCGAAACCACGGGGCCAGCAGAAGTAAGGACACTTGCAGACGTGAATTTTGCTGGCGCAGGAAGGAAAGCCCCACCCCCCTCATGTCTACATTGCAGGATGGAGCTCAATACCTTCCTCTTCAAGGAATGGCTCCTCCTTAGCCCCTACATCCAAATATGCGCCACTCCCCACCTAACCTGGGGCGGGGTGATCTACTCCCCCCATGTTGCCTCCCCTGTTTGTTTGTAGATCCTTTGCAGCCAATTTGCCCGTCCTCCCCTCCCCATTTGCAGCTCACATCTCCCTTGTATCTCTGCTTCCCCCCCCCTCAGTGTCTTGCCCCCCCCCCCCCTCATGACTTGTAAAGTGCTCTGTTGCTTCCCAAAACGATGTCTGTCCTTAAATACCCTAATAAAAATAGCAGGATGCCCAACTAAGGAATCTGGAATGGGTCACACAGCCATTCTTAGAGTTTCAAGCTTCCTCTGGGATCGCACCCACCAGAGCCAAATCTCGGCCGTACGCATCAAAATAACTCCCTGGGTGTGCCCTGGATATTGGCCCTCCCACTAAACCGTTTTAACATATAAGTGGCCCTGATGCATGAAATCATCAAAATGCACCAAATCGGCTTCCATATGGAGGCTGATGACACGAAGATTCCATCTAAAAATACACCAGGATCCCGGGGATCAAAGCCAGGTAGCATCAAGCCTCATGCCAGGAGAAGACCGGGTGCATGGAAGTGGGCTCTCCCTGAAAGGATCCCAGATTGAGATGCTACTGGGTCTGGTGGCATCCAATCCTCTTCCGTTCTCCTGCCTAAAATCCATGGCATGGTCCAAACAGAAGGTTCAGGACCTTGGTGTTCTATTCAGGCACTATCTCTCCTGTTTGCCACAAATTACTGTAGTAGCATATACATAAATAGCCAAGTGCTGTGGGCTATGATCAAATCAAGCACGGACACCTCTCCTCCAGAGTTCATCATGAACGTGTTGGGCTTTTTTCACTCTGCCATCTTGGGTCCTTTTCCATACTAAACTGTGCCAAGGAGGACTCCAAGGAAGTCTGATCATTTTACCTACCAATTTGTTAATGCTATTGGGCCATTTATAAAGTGCACACATTAAAAGAAATCCAGAATGAACTCTTGGCACTTTCTATTAAAATGTTTATAATTGGCCATCTCTTTGGTTCAATTGTCTCGACACAAAATGGGATGTGTGTTAAAAACCCAGGTGTGATTCAGACTTGCAACTGCGTTATGCCCATTTACAAGTATGTACTGAAATCAAGGGCTGTGCAGAACCTCATGATTAGGGCTGGGTGGTTCCGTCAGCCACGAAAGTGAAAAATGTCAGATTTCGATCCGATTCACTCTTCCTCCACGCCTTGTGGTGTTTGTTGGCAGCCCCAGGATCAATTTAACTGAAAGGCCATGTTAGCCCTCAAAATGTGCAGAAATACCTTCTTGTCATGGGAAGGCACACTGGCAGACTGAAAAGCCAGCATCAAAAAATGGCAACACTGCTAATGTGCCTGGCGAATTCAAATGTATGTACTTCTGTAGTTGAAGCAAGGAATGTGTGAACAACGAAACCAGGATGCAGAAGGGAATTGCAAAGACACATTGTGAATGCTAACCTGAAAAGGCATTATTTCATTCGCATCTGACACATCATTAGGCTGTTTGATATAAAGAGAAATCTACTTCCTGATTGGGCCCTGCATGTGATTGATAAAGCAAAGAAAAATGAAAGGCTTATTCTACATGAAAAGCATGCAATTTGCAAACACAGAATAACCTTCACAAATATAAGTGTCTGTTTCTTGAGCATTACTTTAAGTTTTTATTTCCTGATCAGGGCAAATTTTCTATTCAGAACACTGAAGCTGGGACCAGGAAGGAATTTATTGGGATCTGTTCTCTGAGATAAGCAACAGATCACCCATTAGCTTTGGCAGAAGATAGACTGATGACTACACCAAGCTAAACGCAACAATGGAGCAGCAGAGACTGGAGCAAATGCTCAGAGTGAAAATGAAACCTCAAACAAGAAATGAAACTTTTGGTGCTATTTCATGGTCAGAATCATATGCCTATGTATGTTATTATGTTGCCATGGGTTTATATTAGGAATCACGTTTTGGCCATTAACCTTGGAACTGTGATACTTACAGAAGTAGGACACGTATCATTTTAAATCTTGTCTCGAGACATTTCAGCCTTGGGGACAGAAATGACAACCTAAAAAACAAAATGTATTTCTAGCTCCCCAGAAAATTTTGATGAGACCGAAAGTTGGGGAGGTACTAGCATTGGGAATCATGTAACTGGGTGTAAAGTTTGGTGATACAGCCCTTTATTGTTTGTGAGTGTAGGATATGCAACCTCCTGCCGAGGTGGGAGTTAGTTCATTACGAGCGGCATGAACAGAAGAACCCACAAATATCTGTCATTATGTTTATTTGTAAAACAAAACGTTTTGTTATGTAGTGACTTTTTAGGTGAACAATTTAAAAGTGTAAAAATGAACACTCCGGTGGTTGGATTCTTCCCTCCCATCATTTCAATTACACCACTACAGGGGCCTATCCACAGAGAGGGGTTTTGCCTTGGAGGTGGAGAGGACTGTAGGGGTCCAATTAAAATTCAGGGGGTAATAAGATAACACCTCCTAGTTTCAATATTTCAGAGGTGTGGACTGGAATTTAGAAAGTGGCTGCACAAGCCAAAGAGGAGAGAACTGCCTAAAACCATCTGGCTGAATACTAAAAGAGTGTTGCAGAATTTAACCTTGCAGGACAGCTGCCTGGAGTCATCTGGTGGAACTATCGAAAGCTAGATGGAGATTTAACATTGCCTGGGAGACAGCATTTGGGAAAGACTAAAGAGGCTAGGATCTTTGCAAGGACAGCAAAATGGAGGAATGAATGCTGGTGGCTATCCATGACTCAAGTGCCTGACCAGATTCCTGTGCTTCCCCAAAAGAGGGTCCTGAAACGTTGATGTCTTTCCTGAGCGCCAAAGCCAGAAATCCCATGTAAGTAGTTTGTCCAACAGAGTCAAGTGTGGGGATTTGTTTGATTTAATACCTTCCCCTTAGTTAATGGGGGCATGGAAGTAGACCCTTAGTATATTTTGATAAATATTAATTCAATTAGTTCCCTTATAGCTAAATAACACAGGGTGATTTTGTTAGCATTCGAAAGTAAAACAACTCACCCCCAGTGTGAATTAAAGCTATAGGCTGTTAATGTAAACACGTACACCTATTTTCCTTGGCAACCCCAGAATTCCCTAAAGGGTGTGTCCTTGTCTACAAACGATATTCCTGTCACCATTCCTCAGACCTGGCCTTTAAGCAGAGGGATGCTTAATGTGACTAATGGTCTGGGGTTCTGGTGCGAGACAGAGAAGTGTTTTACCAAATGAAACCAAGAGTAGATCCTAATTTAAAAATGCACACTCTCTCCTGAGAGTGAGAACGTGACCCTGATAGAAGAGAGGTTTCGTATTGCTTTGAGGTGTAGAA